>NW_005199536.1:0-27500 GCF_000372725.1 Emiliania huxleyi CCMP1516 | reverse complement strand
TTTCTTTTTCGTGTTTTTTCTTTATGTGTGTTCATCTTTTTTTCGCCCTCCCTCATCCCACCTCTCGCGACCAGCTTCGACTGAGAGTCGACATGAGGCCCGCGGGCTGCTCCGGCGCCCTCCTGTTTTCGATTCTCGCTTCCGCCGCTGCGCAGCAGACTGCGCCCGAGTGGGTCTCTCTCGCGCAGCGCGGCTCGAGCTTCCAGGCGGCTGGAAAATGGAGCGAGGCAATTGAGTCCTACGAGGCTGCGATCGCCACCGGCGCCGTGCCCGCTGCGCAGCAGCTCGCGGTGGCGACCAACCTCGGCCTCTCGCTGCAGGGCCTCGGGCGGCTCGACGAGGCGCTCGGCATGTTTGACCGCGTGCTGAAGGCTTACCCGGCCAACGCCGACGCGCACCACAACCGCGGCGTTGCTCTGCACAAGGCCGCGCGGCACGCCGAGGCGGCGGACGCGTTTGCCGCCGCCGTCAGGCTAAACCCGCGCGACTTCGAGTCGCACTTTGGGCGAGGCAACGCGCTCGCGATGGGCGGCGACCACGCCGGCGCCGCCGACGCCTTTGCCGCGGCGCTCGAGCTCAACCCGGCCGACGCGGACACCACCACCGGAAGACCTGAACCCACACTGGATTCGATACTCTGGAGGCATGGTACTAGGCGGACGCGGACGCGACGTACAACCGCGCCAACGCGCTCGCCTCCCTCGGGAGGAGCGAGGAGGCGGTTGCGGCCTACCAGGCGACCATCGCGCTCTCGCCGCGGCGGGCGGCGGCCCACTCCAACCTCGGCCTCGCGCTCGATGCGGCGAGCAGGCGCCGGGCCAGCGTCTCTTGCTCCTTGGGTCTCTTAGAGACCGACAGACCGCCACACCGACAGACACACCGACAGACACCGACAGACGACAGACCAAAAACCGACCGACGCGGCGGCGGCGGCGGAGCTCGAAGACGTGACGTGTCTTTGGCGTGTCCGGCAGGCACGGCGAGGCGGCGGCGGCCCTGCGAGCGGCCCTCGCCCTCGACCCGACCGACGCGGCGGGCGACGGGCGCGGAGACATGGCTGAGGTGCGGACATGTCCCGGACATGTCATGGGCGTCTCCCTGCAGGCCACGCACGCCGCCCTCGGCTTCTCCCTGCGCTCTGCCGGCGACACCGCCGCCGCCGCCGCCGCCTTTCGCGAGGCGCTGCAGCACAACCCGAAGCAAGCGAACGCGCTGGCGGGCCTCGCCTCGGCGCTCAAGGCCTCCGACCCCGCCGCCGCCGCGGAGGCCTTCGCCGCCGCCTCCACGGCGGACGAGGCGGCGGTCAGCTCCGCCCTCTAGGAGCCTTCCAGGACCTTCCAGGAGCCGTCTAGGAACCTTCTAGGCGGCGGTCAGCTCCGCGACTGCGCTGCGCGACTGGCTAGCGCAGCGCAAGTCGGCGGGCAGGGCGGCCGAGGTGGGCGGCGGAGGAGGCGGCGGCGGCGGCGGCGGCGGAGGCGGAGGCGGCGGCGGCGGCGGAGGCGGCGGCGGAGGCGGCGGCGGAGGCGGCGGCGGCGGCGGAGGCGGCGGCGGCGGAGACTCCGCCAAGCTCGGCGAGTCGAGGCTGGCGGGGGCGGGGGCGGGGGCGGGTGCGGAGGTGGGTGCGGAGGTGGGTGCGGAGGCGAGGTACCCGCCCATCTTCGAGGAGGCGCCGCGCTGCTCCGAGTCGACGCTCGAGGCTGTGCTGGCGGCGGGGCCAGAGGCGCCGTGCTCGTGTTCGGGGCGTTGGCACCTGCTCGGACCCTTCCCCGAGCTTTCCCGGAACCTTCCTCAGGCGCTGCTCACCGGCGGGCCTCTGCTGCTGCGGAACGCGACCGCCGGCTGGGCGGCGAACGCGTGGGACGACGCCGCCATCGCAGCCGCGGTGGGCGAGACGCTCGTCGAGATGATGGCGATGCCCAACCCCCCCCCCCCCCCTCTAGGAGCCTTCTAGGAGCCTTCCTAGGAGCCTTCTAGGAGCCTTCTAGGCGATGCCCACCACCACCCACCCCACCCTCGACGCCGCCGCCGACGCGCTCGTGGAGCCGGCGCGCTGCTCCGTGTACGTGGCCGACTTCCTCAAGCTGACTGGCGAGGCGGCGGAGGCGGGTTTGCCTCGATCGCGCCCTTGCGGGGCCCGTTTGGAGCCCGCCCTGGTGTCTGTAGGCGGCGGAGGCGGTCCCATTCGAGGCGTACCTCGCGCAGCTCAACCTGCTCCGCCTCCCGCCGCTGCTGCGCGGGGTCTGCCTCTCTACCGCGCTGCCGCCCTCGTCGCTCTCCATCGCCAACTTGTGGGTGGGCGGCGCGCTCATGAAGAACGGGCTCCACTTTGACCTGTACGACAACCTGCTCTACCAGGTGGAGATAGTAATGATGATAATAGTACTAATAATACTCTGACCTGTACGATATCCTACTCTACCAGCTCCGCGGCACGAAGCGCGCGCTGCTCTTCCCGCCCGCCGACGCGAAGCACCTCTACTACGGCGCCGCCACCATCCGGAGGCACGGCTTCGACCTCGCGGCCGGCGGCACTAGACGCGGAAGGCGTATTCTTGTACTCCGACTAGCGCTCGTGAGGACACGTCTTCCGCTGTATTCGCTGTATTCGTACCCTCGTGCTCACGCGGTGCTCTGAATACGCCGCACAAGGCCGCTCTTCCCGCCCCGAGGTTGGTGTGCTCACAGCGCGTAGGCCGGCGGCGTGACCAACGAGACCACTTTCGACAAGGTGCGGCACAACGTCGCCAAGCTATGGACGAATGCATGACTGTGTGAATGGAGTCCCTCATTCATTCAGGTGCGGCACAACGTCGCCAAGCTCAACGTCTTTGCGGACGACGTGGCGAGCACGCACCCCGCCGTCGCAAGGGCGTCGCCCTCCCTCTGCGAGGTGCGGAGGGGCGACGCACTCTTCCTGCCGCGCGGCTGGCACCACGCCGTCATTTCGACCTCCCGGGGCGCGAGGCGAAACCTCGCGGTCAACCTCTGGTACGCCGCGTCGGCGAGCGGCCAGGGGCAGGGGCTCTCGGCCCTCGCGGACATGTTCCAGCAGGAGGGGTGCGGCGCGGGCGCAGAGGGAGGCGCCGCGGGTGGCGGGGGGAAGGAGGAGCTCTGATCACACAGTGACTGCACTGGGGTCCTCCGTAGAAAGAAGGTAACGTGGACGCGCCTACGACACGAGCTACGACACGAATGACGAAATGGACACCTCTCTACTGTGAGATGGGGGTGAATGGGTCGTGTAAAAAGGATAGGAAACAGGTCCCCCCGCCCGTGCGATCTTTGTGCAGGGTTCTTTGTCGAGGTTCTTTGTCCTTGTCCTACGCCGGCTATACGCCACACGCGAAGAGGTAACCTACGCCTCGCGCCCCTTTTGTAGCGCTGTGCAGAGAGAGGGCCGCGGGGGGGGGGGGGGGGGCTTTTTCGAGGGAATGGGAAGACACCTCCTATACCAGCCAGTGTCCAGTAGTCCCCTCCTGGGTCCGTCATGGCTCATGCCAGGGTCCCACACCTGCCAGGTGCGTCCGACCTGTGGCGCTGTGGGACCTGCATCGAGGACCTGCAACCCGCGCCGGAGGCGCGAGGGTCTCGCCCCACCACCACCTTGCCCCACCACCGCTTGTGAGTTGTGTGTGTGTGGACGGATGTTTACCTTACCTTAGTCCGTATGTTTTATGATACAATTTGTATGTATCGAAGGTTCCAGTTCGGACAGGACACCACAGCGACAGTCAGACACCAGCGCGGTGTAGTGGACGCGGGCCACAGGAGAAGAGGAGATGACGGCACGCTGGAGCGAAAAACAGTCACAGACTGAACACAGAAACTCACAAGACACTCAGCGCTGGGCTGACACACTCCCGAGTGAGCGTCTGAGGGAGGGTGTAGAGGATGTAGAGTGATGAGTGTAGAGCGCTGTAGAGCTGTAGAGATGTAGAGCGCTCTGGAGCGCTGTAGAGCTGTAGAGCTCTACATCCGCCGCGTGACGAGGCGCCTGCGTTGTAGAGCGATGTAGAGGCGCTCTACAACGTGAAATCTCTACAACAAACTCTACATCATAAGCGGCGAACTGGCCGGCGCCTCGGCGCGTCAGCTCGGCTCGGCGTAGCGATAGTGGCCAGCGCAACTCGCCTCCCTCAACTCAACGGTCAGCCTGCTCCTCCCGCACGCGCTGGCGCGAGTCATGGCGCATGCAACGCGCAGCAATGCTCGCCTCTCGCCTCGTGCAAATGCGACCGTCCTCGCAGCCGACAGTCCACCGCCTGCTAAAGAAGAGCACAGCGACGAATGCGGCACCGGCGACGCATGGCAGGCTGGTCATGACGCAGTTATAGGGTGTTGTGTGCCGTCAGAGTGACTCTCTGTGTGTCAGGGATAGTCAGGGCCGTCCATCAGAGCTCCAGTAAGCTCGGAGACACCCCATTAGTGCGGCTCGACCTCTTTGAGTCACTGCCTTCCCGCGGTTTTGCTGTAGAGCCTCTACAACAGACTCTACAGCAAAATCGCGCTCTACATCGCTCTACAATCATCGGACTCACATCGTCACGCGCCGGATGTAGAGCTCTACAGCTCTACAGCTCCAGAGCGCTCTACATCTCTACAGCTCTACAGCGCTCTACACTCTACATCCTCTACACCCCTCCCTCAGGTGAGCGTACGGCACATGAACATGCACCTTGCCACCCGGCCAGATGTGAGATGAGGCTATAGCAGAAATTCCATTCGGAATGGTCTGTCGTGTGAACTAGACCAGCGCGCAGCGCCAAGGAGGCATTTCCTTCTCAATAATAAATAAACACATAAAACGGACACACCAAACGAGGGGTGGGAGAAGGACATCCCCACCTGCAAGAAGAGAATCTCACCTGCAAGAAGAGAATCTCACCTGCACGAGCAGCAAGCATCTTGTAAGGACGATCAGGGACACAGACAGGCAGGGGAACGGGAGCGGGGACAAGGATCAAGGTCTGTGAACCGAGCGCAGAATTCTTTTGTGATAGTGCTAGCACGCGCCAGTCCGCACCTGTGAGCTGTGTCGAGCCTGTCTGCTGGGAGAGACACTTTTGATAACATTCTTGTATTTCATTCCTTAAATGCGTGTTTCTTTTCTGTCGTTTGATTTCTTCTTTGGATTAAAGCGCGGGCGCGAGTCTTCGCCGTTGGGCTGGCTCCGCGGGCTCCGTGTGGTGCTCCGCCGCACAAATCCGTGGAATCCAAATCCGTGAAATTAAAGAAAGAAAGAAAGAAAACAGACAACCCAAGGGAGGGATGGGAGGACGGCACGCCGCCACCACACAGGGATTTTAAGGAGAGGAGTGTGATGCGCTAGCCGTCGCCCACCCTAGGGAGTCTGCCTCTTCCTATCTCTTTTCGCAGTCTCTCGCCGATTCTCGCTGCAACCTTCATGCCACCTCGCGGCCGTCCCACTCTCGTCGTTCTCTCCCTTGTCACTTCCTCCTCTGTCGCGTCATTCTCTTCTGCCTCGTCCTGCGCCGCCGCCGCCTGCCGTTCCCTTGTTCTCCGTGAAATTCCCAAATCCGTGGGCGCTGCTTTAATTCTTTTCCCGTGGGCCATTCCGAGCCAGACAGTCGAGCTCAGCTCGCTGTCCCAGTCGACTCAGGATGGACCTCTCGCAGATGGCCCAGCACCTCCCGCCGGGCATGAAGATGCCCTCGGAGGACCATATGAAGAAGGCGATGGAGGACGTGACTCACATGAGCGAGGCGCTCAAGCCGCTTCCAGAGGACCCGAACAGGACGATCCCGGTCAACGAAGTGCTGCTTGCGCTGGCGACCGCGCCGTGCATGTGCCGGATCATCCCTGCGGACGTGCCTTCCAAGATCAGCGAGCTGGAGGAGGCGATGCGTGCGGAGAAGGTTGACATGGACTGGGTGGACAAAGCGAGCGGCGCCGCGCGCAACCACGCCATCGCGATGCTGTGGCAGATCAACCGGCAGCGGGCGGCGCTGAAGGAGAAGGACGCGGATCTGGACGGGCCGACCGCGCAGCACGCCTCGGTCGCGGTGCAGCTGGCGACCAAACTGCTCGTGCAGGCGCCGGATGCTGCTGCCGCGCACTGCAACCCCCGCCTCGTGCTGCCGCTAAAGCTTCTCGGATGCTGTCTGCGATAGGCGCAGATGTACCTGCCGCAGTACCGGTGGGTGCACGCCATCCTCGCGGTCGCGCGCACCTCGGCGCTCATCGCGAACCAGCTCTGGCAGCACGACGCGCTCGCGGTGGATGTGGAGAGGAGCTCTTCCTGGAACCTTCCTGGAACCTTCCTGTAGGTCGCCCGACGAGCTCGAGGCGCAGGTGCTGATGGCGAAGATCCTCAAGGGGGAGGGCCTCCGCCGCCCAAAGCTGCGCCTCGAGGCGTTTTGCGAGCCGAAGGAGGTGATGGCGGGAGCGCAGGTTTGTCCCGGCCCCTCGCGCTCCGCTGCCCCTCCATCCGCCGCCTCTGCCGCCGCCCTGCCGCCTCCACCCGCTTTCCCCCTGCTTGCGGCGCTTGTACGCCCGCCGCCTGCCGCCGCTCACGCCGCTCCGCCCCGCGCGCCTCAGCTCCGTGTCAAGGTTGCGCTGCTGCGGCACCATGCTGGCATCGACGGCGACGAGCCGCCGCCGGCCAGCAGTCAAGACGGCATCTACGAGGCGTATTGGCAACGCCGACGTAGGCCGCGCCCGCCGCCTGCTCGGAGAGCCTTGTCCGGAGCCGTGCCGGAGCCGTCTCGCTGTAGGCTGTACGTCGAGGGGCTCAAGGACGAGCCAAAGACGCCGAACTCGCTGCTCTCGGCGCAGCCGATGGTCGTCAAAGACCTGAACGCGCAGACGGTCGAGCCGTCGCAGGAGTGCGGCTTCACGGCGCCGGACAAGGCGGGGACGTACCGCCTCGCGGTGCACGTGCTCTCGACGTCGGTGACCGGGGTGGACCTCGCCTTCGAGTGCAGCTTCGACGTCGTCGAGGACGACGTGCCCGCGCTCGACGGCGACGACGACCCGCCGCCCCTCCAGTAGGTTGGGACGGCTAGGGTAACTCAGGAGAGGGCAAAACCCCGTGAGCGGCGGAGCCGGCTTGTGCGGAGGACCCCCCTTTCTGCTTTCATCCCACCAAGGGACGGAACTTCGACGTACAACGAACGGGTCTGGGAGGAATCTTGCAGTGCGAGGTTAGGTTTGGTAGTGCGAGTACTACCAAAAAAGAAATCGCGCGCGTGGGAAGCCGCCGCCGTGCCCCGCTGCCTTGCTCGGCCACAGCCGACTGCCGCTGCCGCCAGAGGAATCTCAGACGATTCTCGCAAAGTGTCTGGAAGGCTGGCACGGCACGGACGTGGCAGTGAAGGTGTAGCGAGAGTATGTGTTTCCTCGCGGCTGCCGCGCTCGTCGCAGCGTCAGCACTCACAGCCGCGGCCGACGTGCGCTCTGTGCTCGTTCGCATCGGCGTGCGAGGTGCGGCCTTGAGACGGCTGGCCGAGCGCGCAGCCAAGGCACCAGGCGGCATGTCGGCATCGGCCGCGGCGCTTGAGCAGTCCATCTCCGAGCTTGACGCGGCGGGCCTTGCTCCCGACCGCCTCGCAAAGCTGCTGGCGAGGCAGCCGCGTGCGCTACCGCCGCTGCTGTCGCATTCGCCGGCCGCGCTGCTCGCCGCGCTGCGAGACACAAAGGGGCTCCCTCCCGCCGCGCAGCTGATCGCGGCGGAGCCGCTGCTGCTGACGCTCGACGACGTGAAGCTGCGCGCTGCGCTCGACTACCTCGAGCCCTTTGTGTGCGCCGCCAATCGGTCGGCGGCAGAGTTCGTGGCACGGCAGCCGCAGGCGCTGCTCTGGCGCGCCGAGGCCTCCTCCCCCGTGCTCGAGACGCTGCGCGAGATGGGGCTCGACCAGCGCGCGGTCGACAGAGTCTCTCGCTGGTCGCCGGCGCGGCAGCTCGCCTCGGGCGACGGCGCGCGCCGTTCGCTCTCTTGGCTCGGCCGGACTCTCGGCCTCGACGCCGCGGCGCTGGGGCGACTGGTTGCGTCCTTCCCTCCCGTGGTTGGTCTCGAGCCCGCGCGCCTCGCCGCCTCGCACGCCTTCCTCGCTTCCGAGGCGGGGGAGGCGGCCGCCGTAGCGGCGCTCGTCCGCTACCCGCAGCTGCTCAGCGTCTCGGTCGAGGCGAACCTGAGGCCGACGGCGGACTACCTCCGTTCGCTCGGCGTCGACGTCGGGCGCGTTGTCCGCTCGCACGCCATCACTCTCGACTTGTCGCTCGAGGCGAACCTCAAGCCGACGGTGTCCTTTCTGCAGCGGGAGGGCGTCGAGGAGCTTGGCCGCGTCCTCTCCTCGCAGCCGTCGCTGCTGTCCCTCTCGACGCAGTCCAGCCTGGCGCCAAAGTGCGACTTCCTGCGCTCGCTCGGCATGGCGCCCCTCGGACCGCTCCTAACGCAGTACCCCGCGGTGCTCACCCTCTCCCTCGAGGCCAACCTCCGTCCCACCGCCCTCGCCCTCGCCGAGGCGTGCCCCCCCCCCCCCACCCCCGAAGCCTCTGCAGCACCCCTCCCCTGAACCTTCTCGGACCCTCCTCACAGGCGGGCGTGCTGTCACCTCCCGACCCGACCCTCCGGCCACGCCACCTCGCCGCGTCGCTCGAGCGACGCATCAAGCCGCGGCTGGCGCTGTGCGCGGCGCTCGGCGTGACGCCCACTCTCGGCGCCCCTTGCTCGCCGCTCGCCGCACCTCGCCGCACCCATCCACTTCCCCCGCCCTCCTCGCACCCTCGCCCCGCCTCCCCTCCCCACTCCCCACTCCCCACTCCCCACTCCCCACTCCCCACTCCCCACTCCCCCCCCCCGCCCAGGCGCGGTGACCACCGCCTCCGATGTTCATTTCTGCAAGCAGGTCCGCCTCTCGCCACGAACGGACAAAGTAATGAACGACCTAACGAATTCATCAAGCTGCTCAGGTCGGCCTCCCGCCCGATGAGTGGGCGGCGTGGCGAGGCAGCAATCGCGTGCCCGCGCCCCTGTCCATCCCATGGCTGCCGCCCACGCTCGACCTCAACCAGCTCTTGTTCGAGAGCGGCGGCGCCGCCGCTTCGGGCGCCACGCCCGCCGCGGCTGGCGCCGCGCCCGCGGCTGGCGCCGCAGCCGCACCTCTCCGCGCCGCCGCCCCTGCGGTCGAAGGCGGCCGCCGGGCAGTGGCCACAGCGAGGTGGGCCAAGCCGCAGCGCTGCTCCGAGCCCCCCGCGCCGCCGCCCGCGCCGCCCGCGGCTCCTGCTGCGTCGCCGTTGACTCTGGTGCGGACGCCCGCGCCGGAGGAGAGGGTTGTGCTCGGTCTGATGGCTGCGGGCGGACGACGGAGGCGCAGCACGGCCGATAACGCCACCGCTGTCGGCGCAGATGTGCAGACCAGCAGACGTCAGAGGCGGAGTGGGAGTGGGACTGATCACGAGGGCCATTCAGATAACGGGTTCGTCTCGGGGCGAATAGTGTTTCCAGATGGGTGAGAGGCAGAGGATGGGGACAGACGAATAAAATAATAAATAAAACAGATCGCGTTTGGAGAGAGGGATGGACACGAGACTCGAGAGACAGAAGAGAGTAGAGAGACTCGAGATTTTTACTGCACACGTACTGGTACACACACACACACATACGTCTCGGGCGCACACGCGGCACGGGCCACGCCCACGGCAGAGCCAGAGGCGAAAGCGGAGGTTTGCAACATAGAGCCTGCGTCTCGAGCGGGTACTTTGCCACAGTCATGGCCGCCACAGTGCACAGAGCTCAGAGGCAGCTCTCCGAAAAGTGTTAAAAAGGTACAAGGAGGCACACACACGTTGCGCGAGTTCAAGTACATCATCATCAAGAGGCCGTCTCTACCTCTAGGCACTAGGGTCGGGTACGACACTCGGGATGTGTGGCAGCCCAGCTGGCTGCCACCACGCCCTCGAGACCACGCTCCACGCGCGGGTAACGGACGATATTTGTAGCCGCGGGCATGAGAGACTGTCACTGTGTCACAGAGCTCTCCACAAAGAGGTATATAGGAGGCACAAGTACACAGAGGTCTAGGGTACAGCTCAGACCTCCCTCTCCCGATTTGTCTGTACACGGCGGAGGCACACCCCCTCTCTCCTCTCGCTCCTATGGACTTACGGCTCTTGCCGCGATATAGCGCTGTTCGCTGCACCGAACGCTTGCTCACGCCGATGTGCGCATCGGCATCTTTCCTCCGGGCGCCGGCCCATCCTCGATCACGAGGGTGCCTCCAAAGCCGAGGTTAGTGCTTGGCGGCGGCTCAGTGGCCGCACGGCCTGCAGAGGTTGGAGGTTGAGGGGTGAGGATGAGGGTGAGGGGTGACGGGTGAGGATGGGGGCGGGGTGGGGTTGAGGCTGAGGCTGAGAGCTGAGACCTGCGAAGCACCACCACCCCTGCCGTGCGTAGTAGCACAGGATACAGAGGAGCACGGGCGTGAGGACCGCCCACACCAAGATGACGATGGACCACGCGAGCGAGATCGGGCCGAAGAAGCCGCTGTCTCCGTCATCCGCCGCCCCCTGACCCAGGACTCCGTTGGAGGGCGTGGCGGGCGATGGCGGCGCCGGGAGATAGGCCGACTCCCCCGGCCCCGCTGGCGGACGCGGCGGGAGGGACGGCGACGGAGGCGACGGCGGAGCCCACGTGCAATCGACCCGCGTGTACGTCGCGACGACTCCGAGCGGGGCCAAGAGGCAAGTGTTCACATCGCTGTCGGTGCCGCAGCTGCCATCGCCGTAGCAGAGCTCTCCCGCCGCGGTCACGTTGCTGCACGTATCGCGCCACGTCCAGGCCTCGGAGATGTAGCAGCGGCTGGTGAGCATGAGGCAGTAGCCACACTCGGTCCCCGCGTCGCATCTCTCACACGTGGGCAGCGGCGGGGCGGATGGAGGGGCAAGCGGAGGCGGGTAGCTTGGAGGTGTCGGAGGCGCAGAAGGAGAAGGAGACGGCGCACAGCAGTAGTTGAAGCACTCGGTGCCGTCGTCAATCCAGCAGGAATAAAACCGCTCTGTCCAATCGCACGAGCACTCGAACGCCGCCATCGCTGCCAGATCAATGCCAGACCCGATGTCGCCGAGGAGATCAGCATCGCCGAGGAGATCAGCAGGCATGGCGCGAGAGGGCAGCACCGCGAGAGACGCGAGGAATAGGACGAGGCTTCGGCAGGACTCGACCAGCATGTGGCTAAGTAGGACTCCTAGCCGCTCACAAGGCCGATGGAGCGTGCCGCGATGATTCGCTTCTTTTTCTTTTTCGAAACTCCCGCCCGAAGCTGCCTGCACACCAGCTAGCTAGCTCACGAACCAAACCCTAGCTATAACGAACCAAACCCTCAGCGATAACTTGTACGATTGTCTCTGAGCCGACAGAATGTGCTCTCTGAGTCGGACCGGCATGGTTGCATGGCCATGGGCAAGTA
Organism: Emiliania huxleyi CCMP1516; assembly: GCF_000372725.1. Taxonomy (NCBI): domain Eukaryota; phylum Haptophyta; order Isochrysidales; family Noelaerhabdaceae; genus Emiliania; species Emiliania huxleyi. The sequence continues at coordinate 16,074 of NW_005199536.1, read as the reverse complement.
AGTGCGTCACACAGAGCACCTCCGTCCCCGTCGGGAGAGAGACTGCCATCCTACCGCGCTACCACTCCTCTCCTCTCGCCTTCGCGTTCGCCTTGGCCTTGGCCATCGCCTCGTTGATGAGCTGCGACAGCTCACTCGCGAGCTCACGTGTGGCCTCGCCGCTGTCCAGCTGCTTGTCCGGGTGCCACTGCACCTGCAGGTCGCGGAGCAGCTTCTTGCGCTTCGGCCCAGACAATCGGATCGAACGCGTGAGCGCGTCTTTCGTCGTCTGTCTCGCCAGCGCGATCGCATCCCTCTTCGCCTGCGCCTCCGCCTCTATCCTCGCCGCCTCCGCCGCGGCCGCCTCCTCCGCCGCGATCCTCGCCTCCGCCGCCAAGCGCTCAGCCTCCGCCCTCGCCGCCGCCGCCGCAGCCAGACGCAGCTCCTCGGCTTTCGCCTCCGCCTCTGCCGCCAAGCGCTCCTGCGCCGCCAAGCGCTCCTCCGCCTTCGCTGCCTCGTCCGCCGCCTCCTCCGCCGCGCGCGCCTCCACCGCCGCGCGCGCCTCCTCCTGCGCGCGGGCCGCCGCCGCCGCGTCCTCTCTCCGCGCCGCCACGCCCTCTCTCCGCGCCGCCTCTTCCCTCGTCTCTACCGCCGCGGCCGCACCATCCCCGCCCGCCCGAGCGCCGCTCGCCCGAGGCCCGTCCTCCAACTCCTCGTCCTCAAAGCCAGCCACCTAGCAGTAGTAGGCAACCTTAACTCCAGGATCTGACCCCTATCCACGCCCAAGCGACTAGCGACAGGGGACGTGGCTTGAATCTTTCAGGGACTAGGGACGGGAGCTCACGCTCACTGAGACAGTGAAGAGCGCAGAGACAGAGGGGGGGGAGCGGAAGGACGCCGCCTGCCCAAACAGCGCGTTCAGGGTCGAGCCGTCCAGGCCGGGAGCGCCGCCGGTCGGAACCACCACGCCGCTCAACTCCTCCTCCTCCTCAAGCTCCTCCTCGGGCGCCGCGAAGAGCTTGCCGACGTTGGCGGCGGCGGCCGCCTCCTCGCGCTCCCTCGCCGCCTCTCCGCTCGCCTCCTTTTTCGCGGCGCGCTCCTCGAGCCGGGCGAGGTAGACGGGATTGCGGCCGACGCCGTACATCGGGCACTCCTCGCACCCTTTGCCGGGGCAGTTGTTGCAGCACGCCAGCGAGCCGGCCATGTTGAAGGCCTTGGCCTTGGTGGGCGGGATGGCATTCATCGAGACGGACCACGTCGCGGGGATGCCGATCGAGGCCGGGTTTATGACCTGGCCCTCACGCTCCGACTCGAGGATCTGCAAGTCCTCCAGGTCGACGTACGTGATGCAGTTCACCGGGCATGTATCAATCGCCTCCTGGATCACGTCGGGCTCGTCGCCGCCCTGGTTGAAGACCCGGGCCCTGCCGGCCTGCTCGTCCATGTAAAAGGTGCCCCGAGCGACGTCGGCGCAGAAGGTGCAGCCGATGCACGCAATCTCGTCCACGTAGGCGAATCGCAGCATGAGCGGCTCGCCGTCCTCGTTTAGGTCAAGCTGCTTGTGGGAGGGGATGAGCTTGCTTTTCTCGACGATCGCCTCATCCTCCTCATACAGAGCATCCATCATGCTCTCCGGCGAGAGACCGGACGCGTCGCCGCCGCCACCCTCGCCGCCACCCTCGCCGCCGCCGCCGCCGCCAAAGAGCGCCGCCATCAGCCTCGCGTCAGATTCCGCGTCGGCCTGCTGCTTGGACACTGCTATCATGACAGCAGCTCTGCTGCTGCTGCTGCTGCTGCTGCTGCTCGCGGCTAGCCTCGGACCGCCAGGCCATGCCAAATACGCTGCATGGCCACCGAGCGGAGGCAGTAGCAGCAGCATGCTGGCGTGCGTCGCGTGCGAGGTTGGGTCGTGCCGTCGACGAGCAGACAGGCCATTTGCGATGATGCAGCCGCGATGCCGCTTTTGTTTTTTTCAAAGAGAAACCTGGCGTGGAATTTGCCCGAGCTAACATCCACCCCGGGCTCTTTGATAAATATTCAGGGTAAAAACAATCTACGCAGAGCGATTTTTTGGCGGCAGGCTCTTCGCAGTTTATCTTGTGATCACGCTCGAGCCTGTGAATAGGCCCCGGAGGCCTCAACCCCCAACTAAAGGGTTGAGGGGGGGGTCTCAACCGTCAACCAGATGGTTGAGGGGGGGCCTCAACCCTCAACCCCTCAACCACCCCTCTGGGTAGAAAACAAAGAAAAAATTGCTGCAGCTTGTGAGCAGACCAGACGCGCCGCAGGTGCTTACCCAGCGGGGGCGTGAGTGAGTGGCGCCTTGTGAGTGGCGCCTTGTGGGACTCGCTGTCGAATGTCCCAAGCCGAGCTTGCGGATTGGACGATATTGCGAGGCGTCGTGCGAGCTGTGTCTCGAGACATCGAGAGAAATTCAGAGTGTACGTCGACGCTCGCCTGAGTCTATGTACTATGAGACATCGGAGGCGAGAGGGTCGAGATTTAGCTGCTGTACCTCTATCCGTCGTCTACACCGAACGCCAGCGTTTTCTTTGCACTTGGCGGCGTATGAGCTCACTAGCTAACAGCGCACAGATTCTTTTTTGCAGGCACCGCGCAATCGGGCAGAGAAAAAATACACATCGGTGGGGAGGGGTCAGGCTGCCCGTCGAGACCTCGAGAGCTCTCCGACACCACAGGCAACGACATACACGCAACGACACTGTGTGAGCTCTGTGTCTCGATTTGCGAACAACATACCTAAAAAACCGGCCACGACATTCTTTTCCTCCCAACCTCGGGCAGCCAAGCATGGTCAGGCTCTCCCTCTTCCCTTACCCGGCGAGTCCCGCTGCGGTGCAGGATCTGGAGCCAGCGCTGGTTGAGGCTGGCTGCAAGGACACAATCCACACATACGTCGCTGAGGCCATCGTAAACGGCATCGAGCCGTCGTGGCACAAACTCTGCAACGAGCTGCAGAAGCACGTCTCAGTGGGCGCGATCGCAGCGGCCTACGATGCTCTCACGGCGTACTTTGCGTACAGCGTCGACCTCTTCGACACGCATGCCGCCCTCCAACGAGCGCTGCCGGCGCTGCTGAGCGCCTGGCGAAATGCGATGGAAGGCGCGCGGGACCCCACCGAGATTATGCTGGCTCAGATCATCCATGTCATCGGCGGCCGAGCGAGCGCGGACACCCACCTCCCTGCCGACTGCCGACTGCGCGACGGACTCGTCCTTCTCGACGGATTCGATCGAGCCGAGCTAAACGGCCGGATCGCGCGGGTCATCGGCGACTACAGCGAGGGCCGCGTCACGGTTCGCCTGCAGAGCGAGGCGTCCGCGCCGCAATACGGCGTGGACGACACGTCCACCAAGGACATGCGCGCGCGGATCTTCAAGCTGCGGCCCTACCTCCCTCCGGATGCTGCTGCTGCTGCAGCTCCCCGCTGCGCCGCGCGGATTGGCGAGCCGTCGACGCACGGCGGGACGGCGGATGCGAACCGCGCGCTGGGCGACGCACACTCCACCGCCGGCGTCGGCAACGGCGATGCTGCCGAGGGTGCGGCGGACCCGGAGGAGCGTGTTTCACAACTCAATCTTCGACTGCCTCCGCGGCAGCTTGCGGCGGACTTGTATCGGGAGGCGTTCGGGGAAAGCCTCCCCGATGGGCTCATGGAAGGAACCCAAAGGTGGATGGTGGCCAGGATGGCGCTGGCCGAGGCGCAGATAGCGGCAGCGGGGGAGGAGGAGGACGCGGAGTACCCAACGCGTCTTGCGGCGGTCAACGCGCTGGTGGCGGCCCTAATGGCACGGGGCCGTGCGAAAGACGGGCCCGATCCGCAGGCAGTAGCGAATGCAATCGCCGCCGTTCATAGATGCCGCGGCATCGAGCCGGGGCGTATCGCAACGTTGTATGATGCCGCGGAGAGTCTGATCTCGAAAGTGAAGGCTTCCTTCAACAGCGACGAGATGTGCGATACATACCTCTCGATGTCGGGCATGCCACTTTCGGAGATGCTGCAGGGCGTCATGTTGCCACTTCCGGCACTCGTGCAGGATGCCGCACCGGGCGCCTCACCATCATCAGTGGCAGGCTCGGCCGCGCCCGCCGCGCCCGCCGCGCCCGCCGCGCCCGCCGCGCCCGCCGCGCCCGCCGCGCCCGCCGCACCCGCGCCGGCGGCACGCGCTGATGTCCCGAAGATCACCCTCAAGCTGGTCACAGAGGCGGGCAACGAAATCTTCTACAAGGCACCACTCACCCCTCACCACCCCCTCGCCCCTCGCCACCCCCCTCGCCCCTCGCCGCTCGCCGTCCCTCGCCCCTCGCACCCTTTCGCGCGCTCCTTCCCCTCCCGCACCACCGCCGCGCCCCTCCCGTCCGCCGCGCCTCGGCTGCACTGTTCTCCGACTGAGCCAACCGCTCTGCGCCTCCGCAGTGCAAAAGGACGACGCCGCTGTCCAAGGTGTTCAGCGCCTTTTGCGCGCGCCATTGCCAGCCCATGGACGACGTCCGCTTCCTCTTCAACGGCACGCCGCTCCAGCGCGACCAGACGCCAGAGGAGGCGAGCCGCCCGCCGCCGCAGTCTCAGTGCCTGCGCAGTCTCAGTGCCTGCGCTCCCCTGTACCCTGGCGCCCCTGTGCTGGCGCCGCTACGCCCCTGCGCCGCGCCGCCTCTCCTCGACGGCCCGCCCCTCCCGTCACAGGCGGACTTGGCGGATGGCGACGTGATCAACACGAAGGTAGATCTCTCGATCAACCTCAAGGTGATCGAGCGCAGGCGCTACCTCCCTCCGGATGCTGCAGCGGGGTGGCAGCGCATTGGCGAGCCGTCGACGCACGGCGGGACGGCGGATGCGAACCGCGCGCTGGGCGACGCACACTCCACCACCGGCGTCGGCAACGGGGAGGGGGCGTGGGAGGACGGCGCAGAAGTCTTCTTCAAGGCGCGTGCGCCGCCTCGCCCCCCCGCATGCTCCCAGTGCCGCCGCCCCTCTCTCCCTCTGCTGCCGCGGCGGCACCTGCCTCTGCGGCGGCTGCACCGTCTCTTTGGCCCGAGCCGATGCCCGCGCCTCGCTCGGCAGTGCAAGAAGACGACGCCGCTGTCTAAGCTCATGCGCGCCTTCTGCGAGCGCCAAGGCAAGGCCGAGGACGAGGTCCGCTTCGTCTTCGATGGCGAGCGCCTCCGCAGCGACCAAACGCCGGCCGAGGTGCGGCGCCCCGCCCTTGGCCTCTTTCCGCCTGCGGCGCTGGACCACACGCGATGACCCGCCGGACCCTATTCAGGTGGACATGGAGGATGGCGACGTGATCGATTTCTACCATGGCGAGGGCGTGGTCGGCGGGCATGCGTACCCCGAACGAAGGTCAGCGATGGCGGCTCCGGCTCTGTAGGCGCAGAGGAGGAGGAGCCGCCGACTGAGCCGCCGACGGCTGCCGGTTCCTCGCCTCCACGGTCGCCAGAGCATCCGCCGACGGAGCCGGCCCGGCCTCGCACAGTTGAGGAGGCGTTGCTGGACGCGGGTGACGCGCCGGCGAGCGCGCCGCTCTCCCGCCGCGAGGAGAGGCGCCGCCGCGCGTTGGCCAAGCTGAGCGCGCGCACCAAGGAGAAGGAGCGGTGCGCCGAGGCGGAGGAGGCGCTGCGTGCAGCGGCGGAGGACATTGCAGAGGCGCGCAGACACCACCGACCGGCACCGTCGGCACCGGTCGGCTAGTGCACACACAACTCCTCCCCCATTCATCCGTGCCGCGCGCAGGCGGAGCGGAGGCAGAGGCTCGCCGCGGAGCTGATTGACTCGGAGGAGGCCAGCAAGGCGCCGGCGCCCGCGCCCGCCAAGAAGGCTAACAAGAAGAAGAGGAACGGGTTTGGGAAGCCGAAGCGGAAGGGCGCCGCCGCCGCGGAGGCGTCGGAGCCGGCGCCACCGCCCTCGCGGGCAGACAGTCGAGAGAATGCGGAGGTTGTGGACGAGTCGTCGTCAGAGGAGGAGGAGTCAGCGGAGGAGGCGTCTCGGACGCTCACCCTCTCCGAGCTCGTCGCACAGCAGCGGGCGGCGGCGGCCGAGCGCGCACGTGACGAGAAGCGGGAGAGGCTCGAGAGGCAGGCGCGCGCCGAGGCGGCGGCAGCGGCGCGGCTCGTGAGGGAACGGGAGGCCCAGGCGACGGAGGAGAGAAGGCAGCGGGCGCTTATCGCGCAAGCGGAGGCCGAGGTGGCGGCGGGCGCCCAAGCGCGAGCGCGGGCGACGGCGGCGGCCGACGGCCAGGTCCAAGCGGTGGCGACAGCGGGTGCGGCGGCGGGTGCGGCGGGTGCGGCGGGTGCGGCGGGTGCGGGGAGCGCGGGTTCGGTGCGGGTGGCGCAGCCGAGCCGGAGAGTGGCGACCGCGGTGGTGTTGGCGACGGAGGAGGCGGCGAGGGCGGCGGCGGCGGCGGAGGCGGAGGCGGCGGCGGCGGCGGAGGCGGACGAGGCGGTGGCGGCAGCCAAGGGGCGAGCGGCGGGGAGGGCGGCGAGGGCCGCGGTGGCGGCGGCGGTGGTGGCTGGCGCGGCGAGGAGGAGGGCGGTGGAGTCGCGCCGGGTGGCGGAGGTGAGGAGGGCGGCGAAGGAGGCGGCGGTGAAGGAGAGGGAGGCGGCGGCGCGGGAGGCGGCGGAGGGGGGCGGGTCTTTCCTTCGGATCGCCTCCCCCCTCCCTGAGCGCAATAGCGCTCTGACGCCGGTGGCGCCAGCGGCACCGGCGACCACGCCCCTCCCCCTGCGGCTCAAGCGCATCTGCGAGGCGATCGGGTCGGAGCCCGGCCCCAACCTTTTCGCCACCGCGCGCGATTCGGCCGCTACAATAGGCCTAGTTCTCGTGGGGACAGGCTTGCTCGACCAGGTGTCGCAGCTGGAGGAGTGCCTGGAGCTGGGTGCGCGTGGAGAGTAGCAAGTGGGTCGCCAGCCCCGTATAGTTCGGCTCGTTCTCTTGAGCCGTAGAGTAATTAAAGGGTGTGGATGCTGGGTTGACGTGCGATCACCCCCCATGGGTGCCCTTTCTAGTCATTCTAGTGAATGAATTGACTCGTCCCAGTGGATAAATCGGGGGACGCGACCCACTTCGCCACAGACCCGGTCCCGCGCCTCGCCGCTATGCGCTATGCGCTAAGTTTGCGGCACGCCCCGCACCGTCCGCTGTGCCGCGTTTTCTGTCCGGAGTGAAAAGTCCAACGCGCTCGTCGGTGGCGGCTTCCCCCAACCTGCGCCGCGCTCGGCGAACCTCGACAGCGCCTTCGGTGGCATGCAGCTCTTTGCGCCTGAACCCTGAAGCCTGGAGAGCAGCTCCTCTGCTGCCTGAGCCCTGGTCTGACAGCCTGACAGCAAACCCCGGACAGCGCCTGACAGTGACCGACAGCCTGACAGCGCTGACAGCACTTTCTCCGACAGTCTGACAGCACGTCTCTGACAGCCTGACAGCAGAGCCTGACATCAGAGGCGTCCCGTCGCTGTCAGGCCCTAACGTGACAGCCTGACAGCTGCCCGACAGCCCGACAGCACACAGCGGCCTGACAGCAGCGCTGACAGCCCGACAGCCCGACCAGCCCGACAGCAGCACAGACCGTCTCAGGCCGTGCAGCCTCTTTCTTGTGTCCCATGAGGGTATAGCAAAACTATTACATGCAAAGACATGTGTATGTGGTCCGCGCCTTCGATTCTGTGGAGTCCGCGCCAACCTCTGTGCACAGACCGGCTTCTTCAAGCAGCCGTGCTTGCACTTTCCTCTGGCTGACACCTATGTCCAGGGTGGCGCGTTGCTGGAGGAGCCGGGAGAGAAGGAGGATGATCCAAACGGCACACCCGATGCTGAGCCGGCCGAGCTGACCGCCATGGGCGCACAGGATGCTGCAGATGCCGAGGCCGTGCTGAACCAGCTGATGCGGACGGGGGCCAACGTGGCTCCTCCAACCGGCGGCGAGGAGGGCAGCAGCGCAGAGTTTTTTGAGGAGATCCGTAAGCTGCTGGCAGATTTCAACGTCTCCATCCAGGAGGAGTCAAAGGATGGCAAGCTCCGCTTCCACGTCAAGCGGCTCATCAAGTCCCATCAGCAGCGAGGCGAGGATGTGGATGAGGAGCTCGACTTCTACATGGATGATGATGACGGTGACCACGCCCTTGCCGCCTGTCACACACACACATAAGACGTGCATTCTCATCTCTCCCTCTTCTCTTTCTCTCCGCAGTTGCGGTGCTCTTCACCATGGAGGACAGCTCCAAGGTCTTTGCCATTGGCAACATCGAGCAGGTGGCCCGTGGCCGTCGCCGACGGCACGGTAGACGCGCGCCGCGCCACTGGCAGCTCGAGCGCAGAGTACCTGCGCCAGCTCTCGATGAGTCAGCGCAGCAACGGGGTCTTCATCAACGACCCCAAGGGCCTCTTTATCCTCCGGTGGTACCGTGAGGTGAAGGGTGACGGGACCCCCCCAGACGGCCCGCGCTACAAGAACAGAGCGTGCAAGTACTACAAGCTGACGAGCGACAACGATGGGGAGGCCTTCCGCTGGACCAGCAACTACCAGATCATCAGCAAGGTGTACCTGAAGAAGCACTCCCCCCTGCCTCTCTGCTATTCTCTCAGTGCGGCAGACAAGAAGATGGTGACGTCCACCATGAAGAAGATGGTGGGACCGGAGGCAGAGTAGAGACTAGAGTATGTATGTGTAGCAGAGTCCTGCTGGTCTCCTCTTGATAATGTCATAAGTGTGGCTGGTGTGTGTCAGAGCCTGACAGCACCCCGACAGCACCACCTGACAGCACCTGACAGCAACAGCCCAACGTCTGACAGCAGCAGCAGCCTGACAGCTCTGACAGCTCCGACAGCGTCTGACAGCAACACCCGACAGCTCCGACAGCACCCGACAGCTACAGATCCCCTCTGATGTCAGACACGCACCCGACAGCACCCGACAGCACTGACAGCACCCGACAGCTGGTCTGACAGAGGCACCTGACAGTGCCTGACAGCTGCCCGACAGCCCGACAGATCACCTGACAGCACCTGACAGCCTGACAGCCAGGGCTCAGTCTGCTGCTCACACACTCTGCACAGTTGACACAGCCTACTGTGCGGCTGCTACAGCTGTGACAGCGATGGGCTCGCCCTCACTGGCCCTCAGTCACTTGTGCTGCGGCTTGTGTGAGCGACACTGCTCGGCGACTGCCGGCACACTGTGAGACCATGGGTGTGAGGTCAAACCACGCTACCAGCGCTTGGTCACATCGGCCCCGAGGTCAGATCCTTCTACTCTGTTGATGACAAGACTTGTCTACTGGCTGGAGCCGAGCAGGAGGGCCCAGCGCACAACCCCTGGTCAACTCAGGGTCCACACCCCGTAGTCTCTCGTCGCGTTCGTTGTTTCGTCCTCTCTCAATTTGCCGGTGACGAGCGCGATGACCGATGTGCGATGTTCATTGTCTGGTTATCGGTTTGGCCGTGGACGGCAAATCGTGGAGGGGCGAGTCACGCTCGGGCGGACAACATCGATGCCGTCGCCGGTACCCGGTACCCTTATCGAGGACCCCGCCCGGTCAGGCAGTCAGAGAACCGGACTGGTCCGGGCGGGGGTGCCTCCTCACTGATGAGCCAGGCTCGCCGCCTCTCGCAGCGGCGTGCCGTGTCTGTCGGCATCCACGACTTGCCGCACGAGGTCATGCTCCACATCTGTGAGACGCTGACGCCGCGCGAGACCTGCACCATGATGCTCGGTCTCGGGAAGCGCAGCGTGATCTTTCGATGCGTTTCCGAGGTGGCAATCCTGCGTGGCTCCGCGCTTGGAAAGCAGATCGAGAAACGCGAGGGCCTGAAATGCACAGAGGATGCCCTCAAGTACATCCTAGGACGGCCGGTCGAAAGCAAGGATCACAAGTCCGTCTGCACGGAGAATGCGTGCGCCTGGCTGGCCTTGCCTGCGCCAATGTGCTCGGCTCTCCTCGTCGCGCCGGCCGATTATCAGATCGACGCCCTTCGCGGCGCGGCCTTTCTCGGTCTGCTGCCGCTGGCGCAGCTCCACGCCCGCGCCACCGAGCACGGCGCTTGCGTCATCAAGCGCGAGCACTCCGAGACCGAGAAGCAGGCGTGCAAAGAGGCGGCCGCCTTCTGCCGCAAGGCGCTCCCACAGTCCGACGAGTCGCAGGCCCTCCGACAAGCCAGCGTCAGCATGGTCACCGACGCCGAGCGGCGCTTCACCAACGTCTACCTACAGCTCTTCCAAGACCACGAGCTGCGCCGCCACAATGCTGAGTCGGCCAGCTCTGCCAACACGGCCCTGTTCCGCTTCATCGACCAGCACCTCGCCACCGCCACCGGCGTGCGTCTCGGCCCCGTCGAGAATATGCACAACTCGGCGCTGGTTGGGCTGCTTGCGGGCGGGTTGCTCGGCAACTCGGCCAAAGAGGACGACGAGAAGCAAGACTTCCTCTCCAAGGTACACGGATCGAAACCCGGGCGCCCCCCCGCTGTTTGAAGTCTCACCATCCCTGCTTCACCACTCTCGTCGTGTCTATGGGCAGGTCATGAGCCGTTGCGAGAAGCCGCTCTCGCTCCAACGCTCCCAGCGCGAGCGCCGCTTCTGCGACCTCTGCCTCCAGCCCATCGAGGGCATGTATGCGGGCTGCCGGAGCTGCGGCTTCGATTGCTGCCCGCGTTGCGTCGACCCGGCGTCGCAGCCGACGCACGTCTGCGTGCCGCTGGACGTGGCGACGCGCATGCACCTCTTCGTCGAGCTCTGCCAGACCGCCGATGGCCTCGAGGACGCCCGCCCCAGCGCGATCGCCGCGCAAGAGCAGCTGAGCGCGGCGCAGATCGACTATCAGGCCTTCCTCGCGAAGCGCGCCGAGCACGACGCGACGCTGCTGCGCCTCGCCAAGGGCGGCCATCTGCACGAGCTCAAGATATGGCTCGACGCGTGCTACGGTGGTGCGGCCGCGATGGGGCCGCGCATGGTGCCCGAGCCGCCCTGCCTCGCCAGCCACGTGCGCGACCTCTTTGGCGTGGCTTCTTTGCCTTCATCGACTGCGTCTTCAGCTGGACCGTCGCGCTTGTCACGCAGCTGACTGACGCTGGCAGCACACAACGAGGAGCAACCCACGGTCGAACGGAAGTGAGAACGGTGCTACGTCGCATGGAGCTGGAGCGAGGGTTCCTCGGCGTGTTGTGTTTGGTGGTACCTTAGGGGGCGGGGTGGGAGAACGCCTGTCTGTTTCGCCTGGACTCTCTGTGAGTTGTGGGACGGGCGTCATCATGTGTGTGTCCCTGTTTGGCTCGGGTTCTGAGGACGAGAGAATTTGTGATCTGTGTGGTCTGTAGATACACACACACAGGAAGTGCTCGAGGGAGGTAGGCGACCGTGGGTGGCGACGCCAGTTCGTGTCGTCAGCAAATGGCGCCGCGCTCGTTCTCAAGCCGGCGCGAAGCCGTTCTAGGGGTCCTTTTTTTCTCGCTCATTTAAGTCGCGGTGAGTACTCTCTCTCTCTCTCTCTCTCTCTCTCTCTCTCTCTCTCTCTCTCTCTCGGTGTGGTGTGCGCGATGTATTGTACACCGAGAGAGAGAGAGAACACACCCCTCTCCCTTTTCTCCAATTAAGCTAAAACCACGTTCCACGTACACCGGGGGGGGAGGGGGAGAGAGCGCGGAGACGGAGAGAGAGAGAGAGAGAGAGAGAGAGAGAGAGAGAGAGAGAGAGAGAGAGAGAGAGAGAGAGAGAGAGAGAGAGAGAGAGAGAGAGAGAGAGAGAGAGAGAGAGAGTACTCACCGACAAATGAGCGAAAAAGGACCGCTAACTTCGCCGGCTTACGAGCGCGGCGCCATTTGCTGACGTACACGAACTGGCGTCGCCACCCACGGTTGCCTACCTCCCTCGAGCATTTCCGAGACAAAGGCGTGCTGGCACGACATGCGTAGCGAGACTCGCGCGGAGAAGGACCAGCGCATGCGTTGGTGGCGCGAGTCCACCTTTGGGCTCTTTGTCCACTTTGGCCTCTTTGCCATCCCGGCAGGATACCACAAGGGGCGCAGAGTCGGCCGTGGGACGAGTGAGTGGATCATGCACAGTGCCCGCATCCCAGACCGCGAGTACGCAAAGTACGCCGAGCAGTTCAACCCAGTCGGGTGTGCGCCCGCATGGCAGCCTCACGCTCACCCTCACCAGTTCACCCACACCGCCCGTTCCTCGCAGCTTCAACGCGTCAGAGTGGGTCGCAACGGCCAAGGCCGCGGGCGTTCGCTACTTGGTGATCACGACGAAGCACCATGACGGGTTTTGCCTCTGGGACAGCCAATACACATCCTACGACGTGATCGATGCCACACCCTTCCGGCGTGACATTGTGAAGGAGCTCAAGGACGCGCTGAGGGGCTCTGGCATCGCACTCGGCCTGTACTACTCCATCATGGACTGGCACCATCCGGACGCTGTTCTGCGCAAGTATAACCATCTCAACACGCCTCCCGCGCGCGCCAACTGGTCTCGATACCGAGAGGAGTACATGAAGCCGCAACTGCAGGAGCTCACTGCAAAGTTTGACCCGGCGCTTTTCTGGTTCGACGGCGACTGGATCGAGGCGTGGTCTGAGGAGCAGGGTGTCGAGCTTTACAACTTCCTCCGCCGCCTCAAGCCGTCACTCCTCGTCAATAACCGACTCAGCAAAGCGCGGAAGGGCCACCAAGGCATGAACAGGTACAAGCACGCGGCGGGCGACTTTGGAACGCCAGAGCAGGAGATTCTGAAGGAAGTCGAAGGCTACGACTGGGAGAGCTGTATGACAATAAATGACAACTGGGGCTTCACCAAGGATGACTCCAACTGGAAGACCACGTCCGAGCTGCTCCGTAACCTGGTCGACGTCGCGTCCAAGGGCGGCAACTACCTGCTCAACGTGGGCCCTGCGGCTGATGGCGTGATCCCCGCGGAATCTGTGAGCCGGCTCCGTGACATCGGCAGGTGGCTGCTGGTGAATGGTGAGGCAATCTATGGGGTGAAGCGCGCGCAGCATGCGCACGGCGAGGGCAAGATGGTTCGATTCACGACGCCGGCACGAGAGAGGAGCGTCGTGTACGCCGTCGCCCTACAAAAGCTGTCGCCACTTCGCATTTCGAATATTCGCGTGGACAAGAGCGGAGGCGGCGAGGTTCGGATGCTCGGGCACGGAGATGCCCACGTACTGTATGAGAGCACCGATCAGGGTATCTCGATCGCGTGGCCGCCAGGGACCGCAGAGGCGGGCGAGCACGGCTGGGTGTTTAGGATACATGGCACCTTCGCGAAGCGGCGCGACGCAAACGAGGACGGTCTACCCTCCAACGCGGGATGAAGGTGCCTTCCGTTTATCGCAGAAATAAATGCCTCTATGAGGGCTCGTTTACAACCTCTCGAACTTGCCACGTTCCCAAGGACGCACGACGCAAGGAAGTCAGCCGATCACAACAAACGCAAGCGAACCATGGGTGCCTGCAGCTCCAAGTCGACCAGCAACATCGCCGACCCAGTGATGCAGCCGGAGCAGATCAGCGCTCCCGCCGACACCGCCGCCGTCGTCGCCACGCCCGACGTCGCGCCCGCCGAGACGCCCGCCGCCGACGCGGCGGCTGCACCCTCGACCGTGACGCCCGAGGCGGAGGAGCCCGCTGCAGAGGAGCCCAAGGAAGAGGCCGCGGCCGAGGACAGCGCAGCCGAGGAGGCGCCTGCCGAGGCGGCCGACGAGGTGCCTCCGCCGACCGAGCCGGTCAAGTCGTCCTCCATCTTGGGCCAGGTGGTCGACTACCTCTCGGGCCGCAAGTCTGAGCCTGCTGTCGAGGAGACCGAGGCGGTCGAGACGGCGGAGGCCGACGCGCCGGCGGCGGAGGCGGAGCAGCCGGTCGCACGCGCGCTGACTGGGGCGGTCGATGCGGTCGCCCAGCGCGACGACGCCGAGCAAGAGGAGGCTCGCGTCGAGTGGCGGGCATACGCCCTGGCGGCGGGAGAGGCGGGCCTCGCCCGCGAGATGAGCGTCACGCCAGAGGAGCTTGCTGAGGTCGAGGCACGGCTCGCCTACAGCCACGCGGCCGCGGCGGCCGAGGCTGCCGAGGCTGCCGAGGTCGCGGCTCCGGAGCCTGCGGCCGAGGCTGCGCCTGAGGCTGCTCCAGGGGCTGCTCCAGAGGCGGCGCCCGAGGCGGCGGTCGAGGCGGCGCCCGCGGTCGCTCCCGAGGAGGAGGAGGGGCCACCGACGCTGATCCAGAAGCTGTCCAAGGCCTTCTCGAGCCTCCTGCCCGCCGCGCCAAAGTGCATGCCCTCCCGCCCCGCGCTTGACGAGGAGCCGGCCGACAGCGACACGCCGGCACCTGCCGAGCCAGCTGCAGCGCAGTGGGGCACCAAGCGCATCAGCCAGCAGCACTGGAAGTAGCTAGAACCGCGCCATTGCGCGGCGCGCGGACTCGAGTGCGGACAGCGGTTTCTTTTATTATTGATTTGCAAATTTCACGATCTCTCACTTTGATATCCTTTGCTCCAGCTTCGTTGGTCCTGTGGGTGCGGGGACTCTCTTCACGAGACGAAGAAAGAAAGAAAGAAAACAGACACGCCAAACGAGGGATGGGACGAGGACAGGGTCCCCACCTGCACGAGCAGGATTTTGGAAGGACGATCAGGGGGACAGGTGGGGCTCTCCTGCTCCTGACAAGGGACACGACAGGCTCGCAGCGCGGTGCACGGTGGACTCCCACATCCACTGGCGGTCTCATCTCAGTCTAGTGACCTGCCTCCAGCTGTGAGACGACTTCTGTTTATTTATTTGCTTTCATTTCTTTTTTTGAAAGGCCTAAAAGCGACCCAGCTGAAGCAAGCCGCCGGCCGAGAGGTGATGCCGAAGCAGCTCGACTGGCAGGACACAAACCTGGCCAACTTTGGCTCAGAGATCGAGAGGAAGTGCAAGGCGGCCGCAGCCGACGGTGAGCCGCAATGGATCGACGTTGGGAAAAGCGCGGGAATACAAGTCTGGCGCATGGAGCAGTTCAAGGTTGTGCCGTGGCCCAAGTACAAGTACGGTCGCTTTCACCGCGGTGACTCGTATATTGTGCTGCGCACATACCTCAAGGACCCAGCCTCGATGAAGCTTGACCATGACGTGCACTTTTGGATCGGCAGCGAATCGACCCAAGACGAATACGGTACGGCGGCCTACAAGACGGTGGAGCTTGACGACAAGCTGAGCGGCCGCGCAGTGCAGTATCGCGAGGTCGAGGGCGGCGAGAGCGATCGTTTCGCGAGGCTGTTCCCACAGGGACTGCGTTACTTGGCCGGAGGCACCGCTTCCGGCTTCAAGCACGTCGACGATGCTGCAGAGCGCGAGCCCGTGCTGCTGCGGATCAAGGGCTTGGCTGGCAACGTCGCCATGCGACAGGTTAAGCTCAGCAGAACGGTGATGAACTCCGGGGACTGCTACGTGATGGACACGCCGCAGTGCATCTACCAATGGAACGGCAAGGAGTCCAGCGCCCACGAGAGAGCCAAGGCTTCTGAGCTCTGCCGGCTGCTCCAGCAGGACAAGCACCGAGACACAAAGGTGCTCGATGAGGGCACGCCCGAGGGTGATGGCACGAGCCCTGAGTGCTCCAATCACGGCTTTTGGCGGCACCTGCCTGGCGAGCGGCGATTTTTGGGCCTCAGAGTGAGCCGAATCTCCATCCAGGACGAGTCCGCCGGCGGGAGCGACGGCGACGTCAAGGCATTCGAGCCGCTTCTGCTCAAGGTGACGGCCGACGGAGACACGCCACACTTTCGCGTCGTGTGGAGGGGCAAGGCACCGCCCTCCTCGCGCCTTGACAGCTCGCGCGTGATGCTGCTCGACGACGGCTTCCAGTGCTTTTGCTGGATCGGCAAGGACGCGCCAAGGGAAGCCCGCACGACGGCCTTTATGCTCGCCCAGCTGTACCTCAAGAAGTGGAAGCGACCGTCGGTGCTGCCAGTCACGCTCTTGAAGGAGGGCCAGGAGAAGAAGGCCTTCTCCGCTCTGTTGGGACCCGCCGAGCCGGCCGCCGAGGGCTGCGGTTGTGTCATCTCCTAAGCAGAGCCTACGTGGTACGACTCGCAGATATATGGACA
>NW_005199537.1:0-2026 GCF_000372725.1 Emiliania huxleyi CCMP1516 | reverse complement strand
GGGGGGTGGCGCCGACACCACCTGGCTGGCTGGCGGCGGCGGCGGCGGCGGCGGCGGCGGCGGTGGCGGCGGCGGCTCGAGGCGCTCACGCCGCCTCCTCCTTCACCTAATGGGAGGGCAGGCAGGGTGAGGAAGATGGCTCCACACACGCACGCACGCACGCACGCACGCACGCACGCACGCACGCACACGCACAGACTGAGAGAGAGAGAGAGAGAGAGAGAGAGAGAGAGAGAGAGAGAGAGAGTGAGAGAGAGAGAGAGAGAGAGCGAGCGAGCGAGCGAGCGAGCGAGCGAGCCCGCGCCGTGGCGGGTCTCTCAATAATCCCAAGAGGCGTCGCTGCGATCGGAGTCGTCGCTGTCAGAGTCGCAGCCGTCGTCGTCAGAGAAATGCGACATGCCCAGCTCGCGCCGGCGCGCGTTGCGCACGCGATCGTAGCAATCGTAGCAGAACTCGACGTCCTGGATCTCCTGCATCTCATCGGCCGGGTGCCGGATCCAGTAGGGCAGCGAGTTTCCGCGGTGCTTGCGCATGCACTCAAAGCAGCGGCCCTCCTCGTCGCACTTCTCGAGCCGTCGCATGATCTCTGCCACGTCCTCGTCCACGTACTCCTCCTCCTCGTCGTCGTAATCGTCATCGCTCACCTGGTAGCGACGCGGCGGGGTGCGGCTGCTGCGGCATGATGGATGGCACGGGCGCCGCGGGCGGCTGCGCCAGCGGGTTGTATTGCGGCTGAGGGCCGGTGACGCCGTGCGGGTACTTGAGCTGTACGCGCGGCGCCTTCTCGTCGTCGGAGAACTCGATCTTGTACCCCGGCGGGAGGAAAACGTTGAATCCGAGGATGAGCTCGCGGTGTCCGTGGAAGAGCTGCAGCACGCGGTCGACGACGCCGGGCGTGTCGATCGACTGCGCCTCCGCCTCCTCCAGGAGGTCGAGGAACTGGAGGAGGCGGAGGAGGAGGAGAGGGTGGGGATGGGAGGAGAGGGAGGGGCGGCGAGGGGCGGGGCGGCCGTGCGGGGGAGAGGAGGAGAGGCGTTGCGAGGAGGTGAGAGGTGAGGGGGCAGAGAGAGGCGGAAAAGTCGCCTGGTCGTAGATATGCGGCTGCTTCTCGAACTTCATCTTGGACCGGTGCACCTGGCTGAGGGGCTCCTCCCCTTGGATCTTCCGGCGCTGCGTCGAGTGAGGCAGCGCTGTCGCGGAGGCGGACTGGGCGGCGGCGGCGCCGGCGGTGGTGGGCTTGGTGGGGGGAAAGCGACAGTGGCGGTGGCGAGGGCGGAGAAGGCTCCGGCAGAGGGGGCGACGGCGGCGGCGGGCTCGGCGGTGGCGGCGACGGTGGCGGCGGCGAGGGCGGCGGCGGCGAGGGCGGCGGCGGGCTCGGCGGCGGCGGCGGCGAGGGCGAGGGACGCGCCTGAGGTGCAGGGAGGGCGTCAATACTCACAGCACTGGTGGTTCGGCCTCTAGGAGGCGGGCGGCACCCGAGCGGCTGGCGTATTTTCCGGCCAGGCCGACGAGGGTGAAGGCGTCGATGAGCATCAAGCCGCCCGTGGGCCGCGCCAGGGCCGCGGCGGGTCCTGGCGACCCCTCGAGGGAGGCCAGGGTGGCCAAGGCAGCAGCCACAGCCTGGGAGGAAAAGTGCGCCGCCGACGCGCACTTCTCGTGCGGGTCATTCTCGGAGTTGTCGGGGACGTGCGAAGCTACCGCCTGCGAACGGCCGGTTGGAAGACGTCATGGCCGGCATGTACGACCCTTAAGAACCCGCGTACGACCAGAAGGTCGGCTGTGAGGCGAGGGTGAAGGCAGTCCCAACAGTGGTGGATTTGTGTTGCTGACAGTTGTGGGCGATCTGCCGTGAACTGACGGCAGGAAAGCCGGCAGGTGGGAGGCGGGGATGTGCCGGGTGGATCCCCAAGCGGGCGAGCCGGGCCCGTGCATAGTTCGGGCGCGGGGGGCGCGGGAGCATGAGAAAGACGCACCGACATGCTGGTGGCTACCGGTCTCTTGATTGCCTGATTTTGACGATTCTCGT
>NW_005199538.1:0-2027 GCF_000372725.1 Emiliania huxleyi CCMP1516 | reverse complement strand
CGACCACCTGCGGCAGAGAGTCGCCGACGTCAGCCGAGAGAGCAGCCGAGAGTCGCCCTCCCCGCCACCGCCACCGCCTTTGCGTGCTTGGTGAGCAGGTAGTTTCCGCGGTCGTACGAGGAGCGGAGCAGCTCGAAGGCGCGGCACTCCTCGAGCTCCTGTTCACAGCAGGAGGTGTGAGGAGACGCTGTTCACAGCTCGAAGGCGCGGCACTCCTCGAGCTCCTGTTCACAGCAGGAGGTGTGAGGAGACGCTGCTCACAGCTCGAAGGCGCGGCACTCCTCGAGCTCCTGTTCACAGCAGGAGGTGTGAGGAGACGCTGTTCACAGCTCGAAGGCGCGGCACTCCTCGAGCTCCTCGAAGAGGGCCACCACGTGCCGCCACGCGCCGCGCGCCGCGTCGAGGTGCGCCGCGCCGCTGGCGGCGGGCGCAAACAGCGGCGAGGGCGTGTCGGCGAAGAAGTCGGAGAAGGGGAAGTGGCGCTCGACGGCCCCCTCCTCGTCGCCCGCGCGCCGCGCCTCCGCCTCGAACGCCTCCCACCGCGGCGCGACCGTCGCCTTGAAGAAGTAGCCCGCCGTCTCGCAGGTGTAGCCGACGTCGGCGGGCACGTCGAGCGACTTTGCGAGCGCCTCGACGCGCGCGAGCAGCTCGAGCCTCCGGCCGAGCATGTAGTTGACGCGGCCGCGCCGGCTGAAGTCTCGCTCCGTCGCCAGCAGCTCCTCGCCGTGCCTGCGGCGGGGCGGAAAGGGCGGTGGGACGGCTAGGGCCGCTGGGGGGGCGGGGGGCGGGGGGCGGGGGGCGGGGGGGCGGGGGGCTCGGCGGGCGGCGGGGCGCGAGGGCGGCGGGTCGGCGGGGCGGCTGGGCGGCGGGCCGGGGGGGCTGCGGGCCGCTGGGGCGGCGGGCAGCCGGCGGCGGAATGAGGGGCGAGGGGCGGCGGGCGGCGCGCCCGAGGCGGAGGAGGTGCCGCTCGTCGACGTCGCGCAGCAGCAGCTTCTCAAAGACGTCGTTGAGGGCCTGGTTCGAGTGGGTGATGACGAGCGTGCGCTGGCGCGGGTAGGCGTGGAGCAGGTTGGAGACGGCCTGCACGGCGGTGTCCGTCTTGCCCGTCCCCGGCGGGCCGACGACCAGCGAGAGGCCCGCGCTCATTGCGGCGCGCAGCGCCTCGACTTGCATCGGCGTGAAGCGGACGGGGTTGACGCGCAGCGCGTCCTGCGGGTACGGCCCCGCGGCGCGCCGCTCGTACGGCTCGACCAACACTACCGGTCGCTCGCCGCCCTCGCCCTCGCCGGCCTCGCCCTCGCCGGCCTCGCCCTCGCCGGCCTCGACGCCGGGCGCGGCGCCACCTCCACGCGGCACCTCATGCGGGATGGTGAGGCGGTACGGCGGCGGCGGGTCCGCGCCGCCGTCCGCCCCGTCGGGCGCGAGGCGGACGTCGCAGCCGGGGAAGGAGGCGCGGACGTGGTCGAGGTCGAGGAAGGTATCGGCAAAGTCGTGCTTCGTGACGCGCTGGTCGGCGGGCAGGGACCAGTACGCGGCGGCGGCCGGGTCGCCGTAGCCCAGCAGCACGTCGTGCAGCCAGGGCGGCGTGGCGAGCGGCGTAGTGAGCAGCTCGCGGATCGCCTCGAGGATGGCCTTGAAGTTGTTCTCCTTTGGCTTGCGCCGCAGCAGCACGTTGAACGACTGGTAGACGTCTGCACCCGTCCCGTCAGCCATCGCCTTGGCGTCGGTGTGGTACTGCGCCGGGTCGAGCCGCAGCTCGAGCTTGCGCACCTGGGGAAGGGGCGGGGGGGGGGGGCAAACCGGCCAAAGAGCCGCCCTCGCTCGCTCGGGGGGTGCGGTGAGTCTCGCGAGCGAACCAGGAACTGCGAGTCGGCGAGCACCGCGTGGAAAAAGCGGCGCGTCGGCAGCTGCGCCATCAGGTCTATGAAGAGCTCGAGCTAAACCTCTAGGTACCGAGCGAGCCCGTCGCCCCCACCGCCGTCCTTGTAGCCTCCGGTCTTTCCTCCTCCCTCCATCTTTTTTTCTAC
>NW_005199539.1:0-2028 GCF_000372725.1 Emiliania huxleyi CCMP1516 | reverse complement strand
ATTCCAGGCCTCTACTATGAGCTCCATGCGGGAATGATTGGCTCAACCAACTGATCACAAATTCTCTCTGCAACATCAGAGTCGTCGAATTATGCTGTCACGAGGGAGAATTTAGGCGCTTTGTGAGATATCGTGGGAATTTGTGATCAGTTGGTTGAGCCAGTCATTCCCGCGTGGAGCTCATGAGTAGAGGCCTTGGGGACGATGTCGAAATGGGGTCGTCATAAGGCCATCTCAGTGGCTACACGGCCTGCCACAGCGTGTGTGCCACGGCTCTGGACGACTCTGAACTGGCGCTTGATGGGGGCATAACTTGCGATCCCGACCTTGCGCGACGTGCCTATTAGTGCATTCTACCATCTACTCGCACATGGCAAGCATGGGCGACGCCTCAGGCCCCATGCCGGCCATCCAAGATATGCGTGCGCCAAGGGTTTGCTACCACCTTAAAGCCGTATGCTCGGGGCACCAAAGTCAGTCAGTGGTCTCACCGGCGGGCCCTCCTACTGACCACGCCGGGCGGTGTGCGGGGCACGCCAGCCTCTCTTCTACGCCTCTCGTGCCTCGCGGCCCGCCTCTGCTTCAAGGAGGGAAGATACGGCGCTCGCACGAGCTGTGGCACAGCGGAGAGCACAGCGGGCGGTACAAGTCCATCAATCAGATATGGTTCCCTATCTTCGCATGCTCGTTGTTGGTGATATCCGCGCGAGGTCATATGCCACAGGCCAGCAATCACTCGGCGATGAGACTACTGATGTAGGCGCGACGCTCCGCTGACACCGAGTGTTGCTCGACGCTGCGACACCGCCGAGTACCGCGTGCAGCGCTCAACGTCGCGGAGTACACCTCTCGCTATGTTCACGCTTCGCGGCGGTCGGGCTGCTTGATTTGTCGGAAGACACCCACATCTCTGGCTCTGCTGCTGGAGGAGAGCTTCCGATAATCATAGTGGGTTCGCGATGGACCAGCCAGGGGGGCGATCCCTCCCCAGCAGCAGAGAACACTGGACCCAGCTCCCGCCTCTTCGCCGCCGCCGCCCCCCTGGCTGGTCCATCGCGAACCCACTATGATTATCGGAAGCTCTCCTCCAGCAGCAGAGCCAGAGATGTGGGTGTCTTCCGACAAATCAAGCAGCCCGACCGCCGCGAAGGCCGAAGCGTGAAGATAGCGAGAGGTGTACTCCGCGAGGTTGAGCGCTGCACGCGGTACTCGGCGGTCGGTCGCAGCGTCGAGCAACACTCGGTGTCAGAGCGTCGCGCCTCCATCAGTAGTCTCATCGCCAAGTGATTGCTGGCCTGTGGCGTATGACCTCGCGCGGATATCACCAACAACGAGCATGCGAAGATAGGGAACCATATCTGATGACCTTGTACCGCGCCCGCTGTGCTCTCCGCTGTGCCACAGCTCGTGCGAGAGCCGTATCTTCCCTCCTTGAAGCAGAGGCGCCGCGAGGCACGAGAGGCGTAGAAGAGTGAGAGGCTGGCGTGCCCCGCACCGCCCGACTGGCAGTAGGAGGGCCCGCCGGTGAGACCACTGATTTTGGTGCCGTCCCGACCATAAATTCTCGCCACTTGGAACGCATGCTACTTATTGCAATACAGCTGTCTGCACAGAGATGCCAGCACCCCCCACAGGCAGAGCTCTGCTGCTAGGGGGGGGGGGGGGGGTCTGACCCCCCCCAACAACAAAACGCTTCTGCTGGGGGGGGGTCCCCACCCCCCCAGCAACAAAACTCTTCTGCTGGGGGGGGGCTTAAGTGTTCCGGGGGGGTACCCAAAAAATGTGGGGCCCCTCTAAAGGACGTCCCCCATTGTTTCCGCCCCATAATCTCCTCCCCGAAAAAGAAGTGCTGCCCCCCCCCGAAGTCCCGGCCCAAAAACAATACTTTCACCCGGGGCAGCGGGGCTTCCCGACGGGGATCCCCAACAGGAACTGGGACCCCCCCCTGGAAAGTTCCCCCAAGAGGGCTCCCAAGGATACCGGTCTTCTCCTCCTGGCAAAAAAGGCAAAGGAAAGCCCCTGCCCAAG
>NW_005199540.1:0-2029 GCF_000372725.1 Emiliania huxleyi CCMP1516 | reverse complement strand
CGTCGCGATCGAAGGTCGGATTCTCCTCTGTTGATGGTAACACTTGTCTACTCGCTGGAGCCGAGCAGGAGGGCCTGGCGCACAACCCCTGCGCAACTCAGGGTCCTCTTCCCCTTTACGCGAATGGCGAATGCCCGTAGCCCGAATCGGAAAAGATCGTTTTCACATCAGGCATCAGCGCAAAAAGGAAGAGTCCTTAGTGCAATAGAGGAAGAATTTCATGCTCACAAGAATGTTACGACACTCTCTCGCACAACACTGGGCCGTACGGGAAGACTGGCGCGCACTGGCACTAACACAGGTACACCACGGGAGCCGCCTATGCTGACTCCTGCGAGGACGGCGAGGCACTTAGCTCCGTCCGTATGTTACCGCGATCTGCTCGCGCGTCGGGGTGGGGCGCGCTGAACATGTGAGGGGTGAGGGCTATACCACACACACAGAGCCGCAGTTGCAGTTCACCCAGTTCCCACCTTACGCCGCTTTCCGTTTCCCGCTTCTGCGGTGTCGCCGCTGCCGCTGCCGCTGCCGCTGCAACTGCCGCCGCCGCCGCCGCCACCATCGCCGCCGCCGCCGCCGCCGCCAGAGCCGTCGCCGTCGCCGGAGCCGCCTCCGCCACTGCCGCCACCACCGCTGCCATCATCCTCAAAATCCTTGTCTAGTACTGCCTGATACGCCACCAGCTTGGGGATAGAGCCAGTCGCCCGGAAGGCTGCCATCTTCTCCACCGACGCCTTGCCGACGTTGGGCAGCTTCTTCT
The DNA here is from genome assembly GCF_000372725.1 of Emiliania huxleyi CCMP1516. NCBI lineage: Eukaryota > Haptophyta > Isochrysidales > Noelaerhabdaceae > Emiliania > Emiliania huxleyi. The sequence goes on along the minus strand of NW_005199540.1, from coordinate 1,269 downwards.
TCTTGAGGTCGACCGATGAATTAGTGACGGCAAACGGGCAGGCAGCAAACGCCTGCGCCGCCTTGCGGTAAGCCGAGCCCTTGGTGCCAGCGTTTTCCGGCTCCGCCTTGAAGGTGGCATCCGCGAGGACCCAGAAGACGTCGACGAGGTCCTGATAGTCAGCGTGCTGCGCCGCCGGCTTCTTGGCTTCAGATAGAACGATGCGGCGACCGGCATCTCTCGGGCGCGATGAAGTCCACCGCGCTCGGAAAAAATAACTTCGGAACCGCTTTGCCAAGGCGCACAATAGTCACACTGACAGCATTTTCCAGATGCGTCATCCTGGGCCGCTGGAAAATGCTCTCAACCCCGTACCCTCTGTGACCGTCTGCCGGTCGCCATTTATTTCTGGCTGCCGAGGATGCCACAACTGGAAAACACTGTCAGTCTGACTATTGTGCGCCTTGGCGAGGCGGTGCCGGTGGTATTTTTTTAGAGCTGGTTCGGCATGCACGAGCGCGTGGGTGTGTGTGAGCACCGCGGGTCTTTTTTGCGATCCCGGGTCTTGTGCTTGTGCGTGATGCTGTGTGGCATGTGGTCGTCTGCAGTCAGTATAGACATGATAGGGGTGGACTATAGGTCCAGTAGGTCAATTGATCTCGCTTAGTCGCATCGTGGGGAGCTCATCCCGGGCCGTCGCAGGCCGCCGCGCATCGGGTCTTTTTTGCGAAGCTGAGGCCTCTACAAAATTTTTCTTTTACAGTTTGGGCGCGACCCCAGCTTCTCAGGAAGCCGTCGCCCGCGCCTCACCTGTCGCGTGAATCGTGTCGTGCGACCGCCTTTTGTTGTAAAACTCTTTTTGCTTCTTCCTGTGTTAGTGCCAGTGCGCGCCAGTCCCGTGCCCAGTGTTGTGCGAGGGAGTTTTGTTGTGAGATTCTTCCTCTTACGTTCCACGCAGGGTTCGGACTTTTTGCGGGGTATGGTACCCTCGCGCAACCCACCTCGAGACCATACCCCCCCCGCCTGCTGACAGACCCAGCCTCCCGGAGACCGGGGATGGGCGGTCAGGACCATACCCCCCCACCCTTTGGGCCGCGAGGCTACCATACCACACCCCGGAAAAAGTTGGAACCCAGGGACGGGCCCGCCTCGTGGGCTGACGGCCTGTTTAGCCGCGCTATGTTTGAGGGTGCGGCTGAGTTTGCCGCGCTCGACGCGCTCCGACCGTCGCTGACGTATCCACAAGCTGCTAAAGACATCGCGGACGCCGAGCGGCTGTGCACTGATCAT
>NW_005199541.1:0-2030 GCF_000372725.1 Emiliania huxleyi CCMP1516 | reverse complement strand
ACGCCCGCCGTCGCATACGCCCACACCGTGTTGGCCAGCTCCTGAGGCTTGAAGCCCGCCAGCCCGCCGCGCACCGCCGCCTCCGCCACCGCCGCGTACAGCTCGTCCGCAGCCACGCCCGCCGTCGCATACGCCCACACCGTGTTGGCCAGGTTCTGAGGGGTGAAGCCAGCCAGCCTGCTCCGCGCCGCCGCCTCCGCCACCGCCGCGTACAGCGCCTCCGCCTCCACGCCCGCCGTCGCATACGCCCACACCGTGTTGGCCAGGTTCTGAGGGGTGAAGCCAGCCAGCCCGCTCCGCACCGCCGCCTCCGCCACCGCCGCGTACAGCTCGTCCGCAGCCACGCCCGCCGTCGCATACGCCCACACCGTGTTGGCCAGGTTCTGAGGGGTGAAGCCCGCCAGCCTGCTCCGCGCCGCCGCCTCCGCCACCGCCGCGTACAGCGCGTCCGCCTCCACGCCCGCCGTCGCATACGCCCACACCGTGTTGGACAAGTCCTGCGGCTTGAAGCCCGCCAGCCCGCCGCGCACCGCCGCCTCCGCCACCGCCGCGTACAGCTCGTCCGCAGCCACGCCCGCCGTCGCGTACGCCCACACCGTGTTGGCCAGGTTCTGAGGGGTGAAGCCAGCCAGCCCGCCGCGCACCGCCGCCTCCGCCACCGCCGCGTACAGCGCGTCCGCAGCCACGCCCGCCGTCGCATACGCCCACACCGTGTTGGCCAGGTTCTGAGGGGTGAAGCCAGCCAGCCCGCCGCGCACCGCCGCCTCCGCCGCCGCCGCGTACAGCTCGTCCGCAGCCACGCCCGCCGTCGCATACGCCCACACCGTGTTGGCCAGGTTCTGAGGGGTGAAGCCAGCCAGCCCGCCGCGGACCGCCGCCTCCGCCACCGCCGCGTACAGCGCCTCCGCCTCCTCGCCCGCCGTCTCATACGCTCACACCGTGTTGGACAAGTCCTGCGGGTTGAAGCCAGCCAGCCCGCCACGCACCGCCGCCTCCGCCACCGCCGCGTACAGCGCGTCTGCAGCCACGCCCGCTGTCGCATACGCCCACACCGTGTTGGCCAGGTTCTGAGGCGTAAAGCCAGCCAGCCCGCCGCCCACCACCGCCTCCGCCACCGCCGCGTACAGCGCGTCTGTAGCCACGCCCGCCGTCGCGTACGCCCACACCGTGTTGGCCAGGGCCTGAGGATTGAAGCCAGCCAGCCCGCCGCGCACCGCTGCCTCCGCCACCGCCGCGTACAGCGCGTCTGCAGCCACGCCCGCTGTCGCATACGCCCACACCGTCATGGCCAGGTCTTGCGGCTTGAAACCAGTCATCCCGCCGCGCACCGCCTCCTCCGTCACCGCCGCGTACAGCGCGTCTGCAGCCACGCCCGCTGTCGCATACGCCCACACTGTGTTGGCTAGGTCCCGGGGGTTGAAGCGATCTAGCCCGCCGCGAACCGCCGCCTTCGCCACCGCCGCGAACAGCGCGTGCACCGCCCTCGTTTGCAGGCCGCACTTTGCCACGCCGTGGACGATGTTCGCCAGATCACGTGCCTCGCACGACGAGACGAGGTCGAGCGTGCGCTGCACCAGCTGCTCCAGCTGCTCCTCGTGCCGCCGCTCGATGCGCTGCTTGCCCAGTTTGTTCCACAGGTTCGCCGCGTGGATGTGGTTCAAGCTCGCGCTGTGGGCAGCAAAGAGCCTGAGCAGCTCGTCGACGCCGCCAGCATTCGAGATGTAGGAGCTCAGTTGCTTGGCGTTGAGCTGACCAACGGCGGCAGAGCGGCCAAACGAGGGCGGCTCATTGCGCACTGCCGGGTTTGGCCGGCGTGAGGGCGACTGCGGCGGGCCGTCTGTCCTTGGCGGCGGTGGCGGCGGCGACGGACCGCCCGGAGGCGGCGGAGGCGCCCATCGAGGCGGCAGCGGCGGGCGGTTCCATGGTCTTTGCAGCAGCTCACGCTCGTTGCGCCCTCGCGGCTCGTCTCGCCATCGCGGCTCGTCGCGCCGGCATGGCTCGTTGCGCCGCCGCTCGTCGCGCCAGCGAGG
>NW_005199542.1:0-2030 GCF_000372725.1 Emiliania huxleyi CCMP1516 | reverse complement strand
GTGCTCATGTATCCAGCGTCTCTAGACGATTACAAAGGATCGGACGTCACGCACATTTTGACAGGGACGTCGGAAATCGGACACATCCACTGGGACGAGAGTCAATTCATTCACTAGAATGACTAGAATGACTAGAAAGGGCACCCATGGGGGGTGATCGTACCATGCTTGGACAAACTGAGCGAATAGGCTCAGCCTGTTAGCACCAAGTCGTGACACTGACAGACAGAGGCGCCACCTGCCCCTGGCCCCCTCTCTCTAGCCGTAAAAAAGCCGTAGAGCCGAGCCTCTTCGTGACGCCCGCTTCCTTAGTAAAACCCAGGCCCAGCGAGCCGCGCGCTGAGCCAGCCCATGAAGTGCCACAGACCAGAGTGCAGAGACCTCAGCTGGATAGAGGTAGGTCAGCGCCCGGTTTATTGAGCTCAAAGGCGCAGTGAACACAAACAACCGCCTCGAGCGTACCACCGCTCACACCTGACACCACACACGAGCGGGGGCGGGGCGGGGCGAGGAGGGGGGGGGGCAGAGGAGAACCGTCAGATTTTCAGGCGTAACCTGAAGTCCGTCGTGACGCGCTCAATCGCTCCCAAGCAAAAGCCTGTGGCTCTTCCGAACTCGTCGATATATTGCGGATAGACTGCTCTTCGCGCATAGCATGCAGAGTCAGAGATGTCGCAGAAAGGCTAAGTACTCGAGTACGGGGAACTGACCGCATCAGGGCGGGCTTCCGAATCCTCCGTGAGCACCTCCCAACCTCACCCAAACCAACTCCCAGACACAACCTCACCCAAAACAACACAACTCATCACCCACACGACCTAGATGGTCCCTAGCTCCCTAGCACGCCCACAGGTGCCCACGCGGGGAGGCCAAGCAAAATTCCTTGTCACGTGAACGGCGCCTACCCAGCGCTGACTTCTGACTGTCGTTGCTGTCTCTCCCTTCTCGACTGTCTGTGCTTGTGGTCGTGGGTCCGCGGTTGTGTTTTTGTGTGAACGGCGCCTTCTCTTGTGACCGCCCTTCGGTACCTTCAAAGGGGAAAATGGCATCGTACCTCGAGCGAGCTGGCGCGTGTGTAGACCGCGCCGGCGGCCCTGGGAAGTTCGACACCGCGTCGACGTCCAGACCTCTCCTTTGCCGCCGGTCCTGCGACGTCGACGCTTTCTGCGTCGGCTACAGCGTTTACGCTCCGCTCGTCGGAGGTCAGGTCGAGTGCAAGACCTATAAGGCGCAAGCACCGGAGGACGCGATTGCGGGCGCAACGCCCTCGAGCAGCACGACGTGCTACGAAAAAATATATTCACCGCCTCCGCCGCCGCCGCTCCCGCCACTGCCCCTGCCGTGTGTCTTTCCCGACGCGCTGTGCCTTGGCCAGAAATGCGGAGACTGGATCGACACCTCCTGCACCAGCCCCTCCCTCCAGGGACTCTGGGCCGGCCACACCTGCCCGCATTGCCGCGGCTGCTGCTCCGTGCAGCCGCCGCCCTCGCCTCCCGCAGCCCCGCCGCCGCCGCCACCGAAGCCGCCGCCGCTGCCGCCTCTCTCGCCGCCGCCGCCGACGCCGCCGCCGCCGCCGCCGCCGACGCCGCCGCCTTCGCCTCCCGCGGCCCCGCCCTCGCCGACCCTGCCGACGCCGCCGACGCCGCCGCCGACGCCGCCGCCGCCGCTCGCCCCACCCCCACCCTTCTACGCCGACTTCGTCGCGAAGCTCGACGGGACGGTGCGGACGGGGTACGAGACCGTGGCGCCCGTCGTCAAGGAGCTGGGTGGGGAGTTGGACGCGCTGCTCCCTGATCGGTGGGCCCAGAAGGCCGCCGAACACGGGAGCGCGGTGCGCGAGTGGAGCCTGCGCCCCCTCGGCGACTCGCTAAAGCTAAACTTGGACGACCGGAACCGGACATCCACTCCGAGTGCTCTCCCCCCTCTCCTTCGCGATCTCGCTAAAGCTAAACTTGGCCAAGCCATCCTCGCCAGTTCCCCGCTGAAGTTGGCGCTGGGAGTAGCCGGTGTGGCTCTTCCTGGCGCTCTGC
>NW_005199543.1:0-2030 GCF_000372725.1 Emiliania huxleyi CCMP1516 | reverse complement strand
GCTATGCCGGGATCAGCAGTCGCTCGACCAGCAGGCGCTACTTGGCGACGCGTTTGTAAGCATGATTTATGGGGCTGTCCAGGGAGTGGTCGACGCGGTCCTCTCTCCCCTCGCCGATGCCGAGCCGGAGCTCTTCACCTCTACGGAGCGGCTGCCGGCTCCGGCCGCTCAGGGCGCCGCACTCGCTCTCACCTGGGTCGCCGCCGCGCTCCTTCTGCGCCTGTACGACCCGTCGCTCACGCGAGGCGACGCGGCGCAGGCCGGCACCGCCTGTATCGCCACGTGGGCAGGAGCGGTCGCGCTCGCGGAGGGTGGACTGCTCCTCCTCTCCAGCGCCGGGATCGGCCCTGGCCCGCTAGATGTTGCAGAGCTCGGCTTCCTCACGGGGTCGCTGAGCGTGCTCGCGGGCTGGCGATGGATCCTGTGGCGGACGGTCGGTGGAGGCTAACAGGGTCTCGGTCATTTACGCGTTTCCACAACAATCAACATATAATAAGCAGGAAGTGACGCCTCGAGCCGGTCCGATCGGCTCAGCGGTCCACTATGTCAAAACCCCACTGAGAAATTATAAATTTCTCTAGAGCCGGTGCTGCCACTAGATGAAGTGCTCCACTGGGCCCCCGGAACACGCCTGCGCGGCGGCGAGCAGTGAGGAGGCGCGGAAAGCTGATTTTTTTACTTTTGGACGCATTTCGGGCTCCGTACTGGTTGACGCAGAGCCGCACGCGTCGACCGGCGCCGTTCGCGACCACGAGGGGGGATGCTGGCCATCCCGGGCTCTGTGCACATCAGCAGCGCGCGTTCTACGCGCTCCGCTGTCCAGATTCCGGCGAACCACCTCGAAAGCGCCGTTTTTATCTCGTGCAATCTCGAGCCATGGAGATTAGGCCGAGATCGCTTTGAGCTGCGGGAGATGTTTGGGAGATACAGCTACAGTCACACGGACCCGCGGGGCGTGCGCAGCTCGCGACGGAGATGTTTGTAGAGCCCGGGCTCGCTGCGAAGCGATGAGCGGCGCCCGAACGGCACCGGGCCGCGTGCCGCTCTCTGCAGCTCCGACGCGGCCGGGCGGCTGCCAGAGCCGCACGCGCTGACCGGCGCCGTTCGCGACCACGAGGGCGGATGCTGGCCATCCCGGGCTCTGTGCACATCAGCAGCGCGCGTTCTACGCGCTCCGCTGTCCAGATCTTGGCGCCCCACCTCGAGAGCGCCGTTTTTATCTCGTGCAATCTCGAGCCGTGGAGATTAGGGGAGATCGCTTTGAGCTGCGAGAGATGTTTGGGAGATACAGCTACAGTCACACGGACCCGCGGGGCGTGCGCAGCTCGCGACGGAGATGTTTACAGAGCCCGGGCTCGCTGCGAAGCGATGAGCGGCGCCCGAACGGCAGGGTAGCGTGTCGACCTAGACTGAACGCGACCGAGCAGCAAGGTACTAGGAGTGGCAGCCCGTGACAGCACCGGCAATACGCTTGGGGAGCGGTAGAGCAACGGCCCTGGTAGTGGTGGGCGAAGCAGCGACGGCGATGGCGATGGCAGTGGCGGCCCTGGCGGCGACGGCCGTGTTGGCGGATGAGGCGGCGAGACGGCGACGGCGACCAGGGCGACCTGTGCAGGCCGTCACGAGTCGTCACAGAGGTCGAAGTACTTTTCATCGCCTTCCAAGCCCTCGTCGAGCACGACCGCGTCCGCGCGCGCTGCCGCCGCAGCCCCTGCTCGGCGGAAGGCGTCCTGCAGCGGATGCTCGTAGGGAAGCGCGTCCTCTCGCGCCGCTGCCCGGAGGAGCCAGCGCAGCCGCACGCGCTCCTCGTGCATGAAGGCCGTGTTTGCTGCGCCGGCGGCCTCTCGCTCCCTCCTGTTCCTGAGCGCTCCGAGCGGGCTGATGCCCGGGCTGGTCGAGAGGTACTCGGCAAAGGACTGCTTGCTCATCAGCTCGTCCTCCGCGCAGTAGGCGAAGAGGCGGCGGGCGAAACAATGCCCCCAACGCCCGCACTGCTAGCCGTCGCTCTGCAATTGAACGTCCGCTGACTA
>NW_005199544.1:121108-123352 GCF_000372725.1 Emiliania huxleyi CCMP1516 | reverse complement strand
TCTGAGCAGAGGTTGCCTATGGCTGCACGTCTGGCCTTGCCGTCCCCAGCCGCTTGCTTGGAGGAGAGCAAGCCGTACATGGTTCTTGTAGCTCTCCTCGAGGGCTTTCAGAAGCATGCAGGGTCTGCTCTCCTCCGAGCAAGCGGCTGGGAGGTGGCACCCCAGTCGCGCGGCCGTCGGATCCATAAATAGTAGGAACCCGTGACTAACGGAAGGCGTGCGCCTCCTGCTGCACCACGAGCATCGCAACCTCCGCCGCTTGCCACAGCATCAGCGGCGTGACGGGCGTGCCCGACGAGCGGTGGTGCGAGCCGCTCGGCCGGCAGTCGGGGAAGATTCCTATGGACACATCTCTATCATGGACGTGTCCTGGTGCGAGCCGCTCGGCCGGCAGTCGCGAGTTTGCCACGTCCCCATCGCACGGAAGGGTGCTTGCGGCCGCCGCGCCCGAGCGGACAGTCCAGCCGAAACCGGTCCCAGGTCTGCCGGCGCGCGAAGATGCCAAGCCGCTCGGCGGCGTCCAGCGCTAGCTCAAAGTCCGTCCCTCGCCCGCGGCGGCGGCGGCCGAACCACTCCGCTATGCCGGTCAGCAGGATCAGCGCCGAGGAGGCGTCCCTCGCGTGAGCGGCCAGCAGGAGGGCGGTCGGGACGTCGCACAGCTCTGCCGCCACAGCAGTCCTGACGAGCATTCTCACAAAGCGCCGCTGAAGGCGCCGATCCCGCGCCGGAGGCACAGTGGTGGGGGAGGGCGCTCTTTTGGCACGGCTGGCCCTGTGGGCCGCGGCGAGCGCCTTCTGCCTCCGCGTCCGCTCACGCATGTGCATGGATCGGTCTGACGGGGGTATGGGGGGCGGGGATGCAAGTGGGATGCCGAGCAAGTTTTTCTTTTTTATTAAAACAAACCTAAGAACTTGAAGAAGCTCGACCTGAGCAAATGCGAGGATGTCGAGGGGTCCCGTACCATGCGGAATCGACCCTATCCGGTGCTCAAGTGCTCACAGGGGCCTGTCGCGCGGCCATCGCCAGGGATGGCAGTCTCCCGAGCTCTAAGAGCTCGAGATCCGTTATACTGGGTGCGAGCCTGCGTTGTTGCGAGCCAGCGCGCGACCGCACAAACTGGAGGAGGCCGGAGACACGAGGGACGTCGAATTAGCTGCACGCGAGTGGTGAGTTTGGTCGCCACCGCCCAGCGAGACAGTGCGGGGGCGCGGGCATGCCTACAGCCCACGACACACCTGGTCTTGCGGGGCCAAGGGGGAGGGGCAGGGGGGGGGGGGGGGGACCTCGAGAAAAGTAAACACAGCATGCAGGGGGGCGCAGTCGGTGACGGTGTGCGAGAGGTGGGGGTCAGAGAGCGATGAGGAGGGTGCCACAGCTAGAACTGCAAGTGAAACGTGGTGAGGACCGTTTTTTGTAATACCGCCCGACCGAGAAACAACTAACAAGTCGTATAGTGGAGACGCGAGGGTTGCCCCCCCTTGCCCCACCACCTCGTGTGTGTGGAGAAGTTTACCTTACCTTACCTTACCTTAGTCGAAACATGTGCATGCACATTGCCGCCGCCGGCCTTCGCCTTCACCGTCCTCGGGGTGACAGCAGCGGCGGCGCTGCTCGAGGAGGAGGTTGCAGCTGTCGCGTCCATCGCGCCGCCGATGTTCTGAGGCTCTGATAGGCTGCCCGAGTCGACATGCGTCGCCAGCGCGGCGACCAGAGCTGGCGGTGCTGCTTCCTCCTCCTTCAGCTTGTGTGCGACGGTGTCGGTGAACGACGAGAGGAGTGACCGCAGTGCGGACGAGTCGTACGCCCCGAGCTCCTCGAGGACCGACACGACCTTTGCGGCGTTGCAGCGCTCGCGAAGGCTCGGGTGTGCAGCCAGCAGCACAGTGTTGACCAGCGCCTCCATGGGTGCTGCTCGCGTAGTGTCACGTGTCAGGATGAATGCAAAAAGGGTGCAAATCCTGCACACTGCACACATCGACTACATCCACAGCAAGTCGCCATGCCGCCCTCGGGAGAGTGCCCTCAGCCACGCGTCCGCAAGGTGTACGTCCGCGCGCACAAGCGCAAGGTCGCCGCCACGAAGAACCCCCTCGACGAGCCGGTCGTGCCGCCGCTGACGCGCCGCCAAGCCCGAGACCTCCCGGCCCACATGGTGACTAAGTACAAGGAGGATGCGCTCAAGCGCCTGATGGCCCTCTCGCCAGAGAGCGAGCATGGGACACTTCACAAATTCTTCTCGCGCAT
>NW_005199544.1:118097-120023 GCF_000372725.1 Emiliania huxleyi CCMP1516 | reverse complement strand
GATCGCGTGTGCAGGTACGACATTGCTCTTGCCATCTGCACGCCGAGGGAGCGGCTCTCGCCCCTCTGATCCCCGATCAACAAATCTCCCAGAGTCCCTGCGTCGGCATAGTCGAGAGCGAGGAACGGCGTCTCGCGCGGGGCGCATGCAAAGCCCATCACATAGATGATGTTCTCATGGTGTAGTGCTGCCGCGATCTGACACTCGGAGGCGAAGGCGCTGCTCGCGCGCAGCGGCTGCTTCACCGCGAGACGACCACCGTAGTGGCGGCCAAGCCTAACGGTGCCTTGGCCGCCCTTGCCGAGGCGACCCTGGCTGCTGCCAAAGGCGATGTCGCGCAGGGCGAGGCCGCCGTACCGGCTCGCGGTCGGCGCCAAAGGCGGGATCGGAGCGACGAGGCGAGGAGCAATTGTAGGTGGAAGAGCGGCGAGGGGCGGCGGAAGTGCCAAGCTCGGCTGCCTCGCGACGAGCAGGTGGCCCCTGCCGTGCTGGCCGAGGGCCCGTGGCCGAGGGACGGTAGACGGAATCGGGACGGTAGACGGAATCGGGACGGCAGGAGCAGCGTCAGGCACCGCGAGGGCGGCGGCCTCCGCTCTCGCGTTCTTGAGTCTGCGTCTGTACTCGACCTTCTCGGCCCTGCGGTCACGGCCCCGATCGCCCCTATCATCCGGATTGGCGCGTCTATACACGGCCTCAGCGCGTGCCTGCGCCGCGGATCGCTCCCTTTTCGGCATGTCGTTGCATGTCCAGAACCCAGTGTCGAGAGCGAAGGCGCGAGTGGTGACACGCCCGCAACCTTTGAGCACCTGCGTCCCCCACCAGACATAAATCGTCCCCCACCAGACATCGAAGTCAAATGTCAAAGACACCTCTAGGGACTGGCAAAGTGGGCTGCCACACTCACAAAGATGCAGAAAAAGGGGACACCGGCGTGACGTGGCCTCTCGACGGGTTTGTTGGAGAGCAGAATTTCGTTCGGTGCACGAACGAGCGAGCATGCACACACGAAATAAATGAATGTTTGCCGCGTGGGTACAGACGCAATTTAGTGGGTTCACGGAGGGTTAAGCGGGAGGATTGAATTCGTATCTCAGGGCAACCTTTTAGTGTACTAGTATCTAGACTAGAGAGCCGTAGTGACCGGCGCGCAGCGCCGAAGAAAATTTTGGCAGAAATCGCTTACAGAAATCGGCTGCTGGCTCGCCCGATTTCCCTCGCCGAAACAGAAATCGGCTGCTGGATGCCGACGCCCCGATTTCTATCGCCACGCCTCGCACTGTACCTTACTTGTACATGTACATGTGTGTGCAGAGAAGGTTTTGACTTTTGTGGTCATGTGGTGTATTGCGTGCGCAGCTTTTCGCAACAGCAAACCGGGCCTGCTCTCTCGAGTCTCACACTCCGGCCGTCACAGCCCTCAAAAACGGCGAGGTGGCGTTGTCCAGCCGCCAGCTGTCGTGCCACTCCACACGCACGCGCGAGGCGTTCTTCGGGTCTATCCAGAGCGGCAGCCACACGTACGTCCCCATTGAGTAGAGGTCGTCCGGCGTCCACCGGTCAGCCATGTAGATGAAGGGCGCGAGCGTCGGATGCAGCACCTCGTCGAAGAGGGGGTTGGGCAGGATGAACGTCGATTGCGACCCAAAGGCCCACTCTCCCGGCTGCCCGTCTGCCCTCCGGTTGCCATGCTGCCCCGGCTCCGGAATGGGCGGCGGGTCCCAGCCCACGAGCCACCCGCGGCTGTTGTTCAAGCCGCTCCGGTTGAAGGCGCCGAGCGGCGAGTCCGCCGTGTACAGGTGCGTGGTCGTCGGCGACCAGCCCGCCGTACCAGACGCCCACAGATAGTACTGGCCGCGAGCGTGAAAGACGGCCGGCGCCTCTCGGTTGGCTGTCTGGAAGAGCTGGTGGTCCGACTCGCGTCGCACG
>NW_005199544.1:108657-117997 GCF_000372725.1 Emiliania huxleyi CCMP1516 | reverse complement strand
TCCCCCGGGACATTACGACACCATGTCGTCGACGACAAAGCTGGTGATTCCCGGCCTACAAACAGAGCTCCGAGCGGGAGTTCAACGAGTGGTTCCGCAACCTGCGGACCGCGGCGAAGCAACACAAGTACCTCCTCGACATATCGAGGTGGGCACCATCCGGCCGGGCGCGGAGCGCGAGGCCGAGGCGGTCGCGCTGCACGTGCGCTACAAGAACATCGGCACTGCGGACGGCCTCATCCCGGCCATGATCGACAAGTTCTTCAAGGACCTGTCGGTGACTCTGTCGCGCCAACTCTACGGTGCGCTGCAGAACGCCGTCAAGGACGACGACACGCTCGCCGAGATGTTGGCGGACGAGGACGCCGACCACTACGACGACATCAAGAAGGGCATCGCGGCGATCAAGTCGCTCATCGAGTCGGAGGACACGAACTCCAAGAACGTGCGCACGAAGGCGCTGCGCGCGGATCTCGAGAAGGCGTACTCCCCCGACGCTCTCAAGGACCTCACGTCCGCGAGCCTCGCCAAGTTCAAGACGGGCATCGAGCAGGCGAACAAGTTGCTCAAGGACTCCCAGTGGCACCTCCCCGACGAGGTGATCGAGGAATACATCCTCGACGCGATCGCCGCCAAGGGGGCCACGCTCGGCGCAAACATGCGCGTGCAGATCGGCATACAGCGCCAACTCGCCGCGCAATCGGGCAAGACGTACGGCCTCAAGGCGTCCACGCTCGCGATGCAGGGCATCCTCGACCAAGACAACGCGGACCGCGCCAACGAGGCCAAGGCGGCTGCGCAGGCGGCGTTCGAGGCGGAGATTGCCTCGCAAGGCGTGCTCAAGGAGAAGCTCGCGGCCGCCGAGTCCCAGGTCGCCGCTCTCCAGGCGCAGATCAAGTCCGACAAGGGCGGCCCAAGCACTACAAGGACATCGCCAACATCCGCGACCCCAAGCTGCGCGACGCGTGGTACAAGGCGTATGACACCGAGTTCCTCGGCCTCATCCAGAACGGCACGCTCAAGCCCATGCGCCGCCCCGCCAAGGTGCGCGTCCTCCCGCTGAAGGAGATCGCCTCCCGGAAGTCCGACGGCCGGTGCAAGTGGCGCTGGCGGCGTTGGCGCCGACGGATGCGCCGAGCGGCATCAGGTGGATGTTGAAGTCCTCCCCGAAGTAGATGGTCTGCCCGGAGGGGTAGTTGAGGCGTGGTGGGCAGAGGTCGAAGCGGACCACGATGTTCTGCGCCTTGCACTCCTTGACGCTGACGAGAGGCATGGCGAGTCCGGGCGCGTACAGCGCGTTCACCCACTCGGTGTTCACAACCTTGGTGTCCTGCGGCTTGGTCGGGTCAGCCAGCGCGAAGGCGTACGCGGTGCCGACGCCCTTCGCCTTGAGGTAGTCGTTGTTTGCGCAGCGGATGTAGATGGGCTTCTCGGGCTCGCGCCACCCGTGAGGGAAGTAGTCGGGCGTCGGGAACATGTTCATGCCCGCCTTGGAGTCGACGCCAGCAGCATACGATCCCGGCATGTTCACACCGGCGGTCGTGTCGTACGCGTCGACGACCTTGACATGCCCGACAAGCGCGTGTGCCTGCATCGCGTCCATGCGCGCCACGTACATGGCGAGCATGATGCACGTGTACGAGAGGACGAGCGGGACCGTCTTGGGCACGTCGATGTCATTCACCGCGCGGAACATGTCGCCCGCGACCTTGCGGTAGATCGGCTGGAGCGGGTCCTCCTCGATGGCGTACTCTGCTCCGCCACCTGAGCCAGTCGCCGGCCCGGTGGACAGCTCGAGGGGTAGTGCGGTGACGGACTCGACCATCACGCCCATGTTCGAGGGCTCGTCCACGGCGTCGGCCACAGGCGTGCCGATCGAGGCAGGCGAGCCCATGTAGACCGGGATGAGGCACGCGAGCAGGACGAGTAGGATGGAAGCGCCGATGTACGGGCGAGGCAGCGCGGTGACGGACGAGGTGAACTTGACCCACAGCCCGCCGCGCGCCCGTGCCTCCGCCGCATTGCGCGCCGCCGTCTTGGCCTTGAGGATGGCGGGCGTGTCGGTGGGGTTGGAGTCGGGGAAGGTGTCCTCGACCTGGTCGGTGCCGACGCCAGCGACAAAGCCGCCGACGATGCCGTCCGGGTCGAACGTGCGGGTGACAGAGTCGGCCAGCGCCGCCCGCACCTCCTCGTGGTCGGTCGCGGTGGAGTCCGACTTCTTGAAGGGGTCGTGCGGGAGGGTGCGGCCGGGGGACTTGGCGCACACCTTCTTGTACGAGGACTGGGCCATGCGCACCTTCGTCTCGTGGTCGATGCGGTCGGGGAGTTCCTCGAGCACCTTGGCGACAGGGACCCCCTTGCAGATGAGGTCGCCGATGCACTTGCCACCGTGCAACCCATTGCAGTGGGGGCACGGCTTGCGCCCAGCGGCTGCGCGGCCGCCGCGGTCCCCGCCGCCCTTGTCGGACTTGATCTGCGCCTGGAGAGCGGCGACCTGGGACTCGGCGGCCGCGAGCTTCTCCTTGAGCGCGCCTTGCGAGGCAACCTCCGCCTCGAACGCCGCCTGCGCAGCCGCCTTGGCCTCGTTGGCGCGGTCCGCGTTGTCTTGGTCGAGGATGCCCTGCATCGCGAGCGTGGACGCCTTGAGGCCGTACGTCTTGCCCGATTGCGCGGCGAGTTGGCGCTGCATGCCGATCTGCACGCGCATGTTTGCGCCGAGCGTGGCCCCCTTGGCGGCGATCGCGTCGAGGATGTATTCCTCGATCACCTCGTCGGGGAGGTGCCACTGGGAGCCCTTGAGGAACTTGTTCGCCAGCTCGATGCCCGTCTTGAACTTGGCGAGGCTCGCGGACGTGAGGTCCTTGAGAGCGTCGGGGGAGTACGCCTTCTCGAGATCCGCGCGCAGCGCCTTCGTGCGCACGTTCTTGGAGTTCGTGTCCTCCGACTCGATGAGCGACTTGATCGCCGCGATGCCCTTCTTGATGTCGTCGTAGTGGTCGGCGTCCTCGTCCGCCAACATCTCGGCCAGCGTGTCGTCGTCCTTGACGGCGTTCTGCAGCGCACCGTAGAGTTGGCGCGACAGAGTCACCGCCAGGTCCCCGAAGTACTTGTCGATGATGGCCGGGATGATTCCCTCCGCAACGCCGGTGTTCTTGTAGCGCACGTGCAGCGCGACCGCCTCGGCCTCGCGCTCCGCGCCCGGCCGGATGGTGCCCACCTCGATGATGTCGAGGAGGTACTTGTGTTGCTTCGCCGCGGTCCGCAGGTTGCGGAACCACTCGTTGAACTCCCGCTCGGAGCTCTGTTTGTAGGCCGGAATCACCAGCTTGTCCGTCGACGACATGTTGTCGTAATGTCCCGGGGATCGTTGCCCCGCCGCCACCAACTGTGAAGGTCTTCAGTGACCACTCACAAGCTGTTCCAAGGCCCGACAGAAATGTACTGTCAAAACTTTGTTCAAACAAAAGTCCTGGCCCGCGGCCCCCACACCCACAATGACTATCAATCCAGGCTGCGGGTGAAGGGCAAAACCGCGCCGCTGCAGAACGGTTTTTGCAAAACCGCGCCGCAGCGGTACGAAACTGCGCAGATGCAGTCCAGGGGTGGTAAGGACACTATGTGTGTGTGTGTGGCCGTAGACTAGACGGGGCTGCGCGGTCGTCGGTCTTCAACACGCACGGCGCTGGAGTTGAGGACGACCTCGTTGTCGCAGAACGCAACTCCTCCGCGGAACGTGTGGCCGTCCTTTCCCTCGTTCTCGGCGAAGTACTTGCGCAGGTAGGCAGGCGTCTGGCCCTTGGTCTGCAGGATGTACGGCGTGATGGTGCTGGTGTGCTCGTCGACGACCATGAGTGCGTAGCGGTGCCCATCGACGCCTACCACACCCTTGGGCGACCAAAGGTCGTAGTGCGACGAGCCCCCGAAGCGAGTGGCCAGTGGCCGGCCGGTGCTGCGCCGCGCGTGGTACTTGGCGTTCGCCTGCAGCGCGGCGTCGTCGAGGCCCTCGTTGCGGTCCATCTTGGAGAGGTCTGGCACGCCGTCCGCGATCTTGCTGAGGTCCTTTAGCGCGTCGCCGGAGATGCACAGGGCGTGCCGCCAGAAGGTGCCATCCGTCGGGCGCCGCCCCGGCTTGCCGCGCACGATGGCCTTGGCGGCGTTGGCGCCGACGGATGCGCCGAGCGGCATCAGGTGGATGTTGAAGTCCTCCCCGAAGTAGATGGTCTGCCCGGAGGGGTAGTTGAAGCGTGGTGGGCAGAGGTCGAAGCGGACCACGATGTTCTGCGCCTTGCACTCCTTGACGCTGACGAGAGGCATGGCGAGTCCGGGCGCGTACAGTGCGTTCACCCACTCGGTGTTCACAACCTTGGTGTCCTGCGGCTTGGTCGGGTCAGCCAGCGCGAAGGCGTACGCGGTGCCGACGCCCTTCGCCTTGAGGTAGTCGTTGTTTGCGCAGCGGATGTAGATGGGCTTCTCGGGCTCGCGCCACCCGTGAGGGAAGTAGTCGGGCGTCGGGAACATGTTCATGCCCGCCTTGGAGTCGACGCCAGCGGCATACGATCCCGGCATGTTCACGCCGGCGGTCGTGTCGTACGCGTCGACGACCTTGACATGCCCGACAAGCGCGTGTGCCTGCATCGCGTCCATGCGCGCCACGTACATGGCGAGCATGATGCACGTGTACGAGAGGACGAGCGGGACCGTCTTGGGCACGTCGAC
The DNA here is from genome assembly GCF_000372725.1 of Emiliania huxleyi CCMP1516. NCBI lineage: Eukaryota > Haptophyta > Isochrysidales > Noelaerhabdaceae > Emiliania > Emiliania huxleyi. The sequence goes on along the minus strand of NW_005199544.1, from coordinate 113,281 downwards.
GTTATTCACCGCGCGGAACATGTCGCCCGCGACCTTGCGGTAGATCGGCTGGAGCGGGTCCTCCTCGATGGCGTACTCTGCTCCGCCACCTGAGCCAGTCGCCGGCCCGGTGGACAGCTCGAGGGGTAGTGCTGTGACGGACTCGACCATCACGCCCATGTTCGAGGGCTCGTCCACGGCGTCGGCCACAGGCGTGCCGATCGAGGCAGGCGAGCCCATGTAGACCGGGATGAGGCACGCGAGCAGGACGAGTAGGATGGAAGCGCCGATGTACGGGCGAGGCAGCGCGGTGACGAACGAGGTGAACTTGACCCACAGCCCGCCGCGCGCCCGTGCCTCCGCCGCATTGCGCGCCGCCGTCTTGGCCTTGAGGATGGCGGGCGTGTCGGTGGGGTTGGAGTCGGGGAATGTGTCCTCGACCTGGTCGGTGCCGACGCCAGCGACAAAGCCGCCGACGATGCCGTCCGGGTCGAACGTGCGGGTGACAGAGTCGGCCAGCGCCGCCCGCACCTCCTCGTGGTCGGCCGCGGTGGAGTCCGACTTCTTGGCGAAGGGGTCGTGCGGGAGGGTGCGGCTGGGGGACTTGGCGCACACCTTCTTGTACGAGGACTGGGCCATGCGCACCTTCGCCTCGTGGTCGATGCGGTCGGGGAGTTCCTCGAGCACCTTGGCGACAGGGACCCCCTTGCAGATGAGGTCGCCGATGCACTTGCCACCGTGCAACCCATTGCAGTGGGGGCACGGCTTGCGCCCAGCGGCTGCGCGGCCGCCGCGGTCCCCGCCGCCCTTGTCGGACTTGATCTGCGCCTGGAGAGCGGCGACCTGGGACTTGGCGGCCGCGAGCTTCTCCTTGAGCGCGCCTTGCGAGGCAATCTCCGCCTCGAACGCCGCCTGCGCAGCCGCCTTGGCCTCGTTGGCGCGGTCCGCGTTGTCTTGGTCGAGGATGCCCTGCATCGCGAGCGTGGACGCCTTGAGGCCGTACGTCTTGCCCGATTGCGTGGCGAGTTGGCGCTGCATGCCGATCTGCACGCGCATGTTTGCGCCGAGCGTGGCCCCCTTGGCGGCGATCGCGTCGAGGATGTGTTCCTCGATCACCTCGTCGGGGAGGTGCCACTGGGAGCCCTTGAGCAACTTGTTCGCCAGCTCGATGCCCGTCTTGAACTTGGCGAGGCTCGCGGACGTGAGGTCCTTGAGAGCGTCGGGGGAGTACGCCTTCTCGAGATCCGCGCGCAGCGCCTTCGTGCGCACGTTCTTGGAGTTCGTGTCCTCCGACTCGATGAGCGACTTGATCGCCGCGATGCCCTTCTTGATGTCGTCGTAGTGGTCGGCGTCCTCGTCCGCCAACATCTCGGCCAGCGTGTCGTCGTCCTTGACGGCGTTCTGCAGCGCACCGTAGAGTTGGCGCGACAGAGTCACCGCCAGGTCCCCGAAGTACTTGTCGATGATGGCCGGGATGAGGCCGTCCGCAGTGCCAATGTTCTTGTAGCGCACGTGCAGCGCGACCGCCTCGGCCTCGCGCTCCGCGCCCGGCCGGATGGTGCCCACCTCGATGATGTCGAGGAGGTACTTGTGTTGCTTCGCCGCGGTCCGCAGGTTGCGGAACCACTCGTTGAACTCCCGCTCGGAGCTCTGTTTGTAGGCCGGAATCACCAGCTTGTCCGTCGACGACATGTTGTCGTAATGTCCCGGGGATCGTTGCCCCGCCGCTACCAACTGTGAAGGTCTTCAGTGACCACTCACAAGCTGTTCCAAGGCCCGACAGAAATGTACTGTCAAAACTTTGTTCAAACAAAAGTCCTGGCCCGCGGCCCCCACACCCACAATGACTATCAATCCAGGCTGCGGGTGAAGGGCAAAACCGCGCCGCTGCAGAACGGTTTTTGCAAAACCGCGCCGCTGCGGTACGAAACTGCACAGATGCAGTCTAGAGGTGGTAAGGACACTATGTGTGTGTGTGTGGCCGTAGACTAGACGGCTGCGCGGTCGTCGGTCTTCAACAACTTGATCGCCGCGATGCCCTTCTTGATGTCGTCGTAGTGGTCGGCGTCCTCGTCCGCCAACATCTCGGCGAGCGTGTCGTCGTCCTTGACGGCGTTCTGCAGCGCACCGTAGAGTTGGCGCGACAGAGTCACCGACAGGTCCTCGAAGAACTTGTCGATCTTGGCCGGGATGAGGCCGTCCGCCATGCCGACGTTCTTGTAGCGCACGTGCAGCGCGACCGCCTCGGCCTCGCGCTCCGCGCCCGGCCGGATGGTGCCCACCTCGATGATGTCGAGGAGGTACTTGTGTTGCTTCGCCGCGGTCCGCAGGTTGCGGAACCACTCGTTGAACTCCCGCTCGGAGCCGTGTTTGTAGGCCGGAATCACCAGCTTGTCCGTCGACGACATGTTGTCGTAATGTCCCGGGGATCGTTGCCCAGCCGCTACCAACTGTGAAGGTCTTCAGTGACCACTCACAAGCTGTTCCAAAGTCGGACAGAAATGTACTGTCAAAACTTTGTTCAAACAAAAGTCCTGGCCCGCGGCCCCCACACCCACAATGACTATCAATCCAGGCTGCGGGTGGGGCAAAACCGCGCCGCTGCAGAACGGTTTTTGCAAAACCGCGCCGCAGCGGTACGAAACTGCGCAGATGCAGTCCAGGGGTGGTAAGGACACTATGTGTGTGTGTGTGGCCGTAGACTAGACGGCTGCGCGGTCGTCGGTCTTCAACAACCAGGTCTCGCAGCCGTAGATCAATAGTCAAGGTGGGCCACAGGGCCGCGGGACAGGACTCTTGTTTGTAAGTTTTGGCAGTCTATTTCTGTCAGTACTTTGGATACAGCTTGTGAGTGGTCACTGAAGACCTTCACAGGACGAGGACGCCGACCACTACGACGACATCAAGAAGGGCATCGCGGCGATCAAGTCGCTCATCGAGTCGGAGGACCCGAACTCCAAGAACGTGCGCACGAAGGCGCTGCGCGCGGATCTCGACAAGGCGATCTCCCCCGACGCTCTCAAGGACCTCACGTCCGCGAGCCTCGCCAAGTTCAAGACCGGCATCGAGCAGGCGAACAAGTTGCTCAAGGACTCCCAGTGGCACCTCCCCGACACGGTGATCGAGGAACACATCCTCGACGCGATCGGCGCCAAGGGGGCCACGCTCGGCGCAAACATGCGCGTGCAGATCGACGTGCAGCGCCAACTCGCCGAGCACTCGAACAAGACGTACGGCCTCAAGGCGTCCACGCTCGCGATGCACGGCATCCTCGACCAAGACAACGCGGACCGCGCCAACGAGGCCAAGGCGGCTGCGCAGGCGGCGTTCGAGGCGGACATTGCCTCGCAAGGCTCGCTCAAGGAGGAGCTCGCGGCCGCCAAGTCCCAGGTCGCCGCCCTCCAGGCGCAGATCAAGTCCGACAAGGGCGGCGGGGACCGCGGCGGCCGCGCAGCCGGTGGGCGCAAGCCGTGCCCCCACTGCGGTGGGTTGCACGGTGGCAAGTGCGCGGGCGACCTCATCTGCAAGGGGGTCCCTGTCGCCAAGGTGCTCGAGGAGCTCCCCGACCACCTCGACCCCGCGTTGAAGGTGCGCATGGCCCAGTCCTCGTACAAGAAGGTGTGCGCCAAGTACCCCGGCCGCACCCTCCCGCACGACCCCTTCGCCGAGAAGTCGGACTCCATCGCGGCCGACCACTCGGAGGTGCGGGCGGCGCTGGCCGACTCTGTCACCCGCACGTTCGACCCGGACGGCGTTGTCGGCGGCTTTGTCGCTGGCGTCGGCACCGACCAGGTCGAGGACACCTTCCCCTAACCCACGGCCATAACCCACGCTCGGGAGGTGTACATGCCGCCATTTACCTTACGTAACACCAAACACGGGTCTCACGGCGCCATTTTCGATGACAGTCGTCCTCCCTGCAATACCGGACGCCCTTCCCGTCAGCCTCGCGGTCCGCCGCGGTCCGCAGCAGTAGCTGCGCCGCGAGGTTAAGCACATGCGGCGCCCCCCTTGCACGCGCACACCGCTGGTGTGAAAGTACGTGAAGTGGTTACCGTCCGACATGAGTGGGGCCAGCCGTTCCCGTGCAATCATACGAAGCGACGCCAAACTCTTCGAGAATGATACCCTCATGGGGCACAAGAAGAGGCTGTACGGTCTGTGTACGGTCTGTGCTGCTGTCGGGCTGTCAGCGCCGCTGTCACGAGGCCATTCGATTGTGTGCTGTCGGGCTGTCAGGCAGCTGTCAGGCTGTCACGTTAGGGCCTGACAGCGACGGATCACCTCGCTAGTCAGACTCTGCTGTCAGGCTGTCAGATACGTGCCGTGTCAGGCTGTCGGAGTACGGAGAAAGTGCGCTGTCCGCTGTCAGGCTGTCGCCTACTCGAGTACCTTGTGCTGTCGGGCAATGTCAGGCGCTGTGTCCGGGGTTTGCTGTCAGGCTGTCAGACCAGGGCTCAGAAAGTACCTCCATAGTAGAGGAACCAGTAGAGAGGACCACAGACAGAGAGGCGACGTGTCCGACGCGAGTAAATTACAACATGGCTAGTTCCTTTCACGGTGTGCAGCTCGCGTTACAAAACCTTGATTTGACCATTTGCGCAAAAAGGTACATCTCGGTGCCTTCCAGAGGCAGCTGCGACCC
>NW_005199544.1:98984-108557 GCF_000372725.1 Emiliania huxleyi CCMP1516 | reverse complement strand
CGGGGGCGATGGCGGTGGTGGGGACGGCGGAGGGGGTGAGGGAGCGGGCGGCGACGGGGAAGGCAGGCTCGGTGGGGGCGGCGACGGGGGAGATGGGCTTGGCGGCGGCGGGCTTGGCGGTGGTGGCGATGGCGATGGTGGGGGCGACGGTTTGAGGTTTGTGCGCGCGGACCTGACGCGCCACCTTTACGGGCGCCGACCCCGACTGCGGGCAACGCGCGACCCTGGGGGGTCGACGGGCCCCCGGGGGCGACGGGGGTGCTCTCCGGCCGCGGCGGCCGAAAACGGGGGTCTCCAATAAGGTCCAATAATGAAGTGATCCACTTGATCCAAGGGTGCCATTGTGCTCTACTACAAAAGTTGTGTAAGATGCCCAAGTCTCAGACGCTGGATCCTTAGCGGAGCTGAGTTCTGACGGTGTGAACACGAGCAACCGGAGTGACGACCGGGACCGGGCCGCACGCCGGGAGTGCCCCGACTAGCAGTGACGGGCGCGGATGAGTGAATGAGAGGTCGCTATCTGTGGGAGATGTGTTGTTAAAGACTAGGACTGCCTATCTCTCACTAAAAGGGACCTCTCATTCGCTCGTCCTCACCCGTCACCGCTCACGGAGTGCTCCGCGTGCCGCACCGGCCGCCGCCGGCCGCCGGCCGCTCACGGTAACGGAACAGTCTTACTACTCCACAACGTCGAGCTGGATCAAACTGAATAGTGCTCCTGAAAGCCCTCTCTCTGGGCTCTGCCACACAGTAGCAGCTCACGACTAGCAGCTGGTGTGGCTGTATTTGTAGCCATTTTTAGGCATCAACTGGTCCCAAAATAGTAGCAACACCTCATGAAAATCAGTCAAAAAAGCCCCAAAAAATCGGCGCCTGCGGCGGGCTACCTGGGGCTGCGCCCCAGACCCCCTTGACTGGGGGGACCCCCCGCGAGAGCACCCCCGTCGCCCCCGGGGGCCCGTCGACCCCCCAGGGACTCGACGCCGCTGAGATCGGAGATCAAGCTCTGACAGGTCACACGTCGCTCCTTTGACGCCGACGTGACTCACCCGTGCAGAGCACCTCAGTACACGGTCTCGACACGCTCGGTACGACGCCTGCGACCCGTCTTGGGTCAGGTGGCACGACGCTCATCGCGCCTACCAGCGCTGCCGTGCAGGTTGCCACGACGAGGTCGAGCACGCTTCTATACGCTCGCCCAGCCTTCCTTTCCATCCCATTAGGCAGCCTGGGAACGGTGGCGGTCAGAGGCAAAGCCTGCGAGGGGTGGTGGAACCACATGTCACGGCTACTGCCGGCTCGACCCCACGATAGCCTCCGAAGCGCGAAGGCTGACTTTGCGGCACAATCATCGGACGATGTCGGCGAGTTGAGTCGCGCTCGCGGTAGCTAGATGACCTCTCATACTAGTATCATCGGCCATGGCCGCAGGAAGCGCGGGGGATTCCGCTGGGAGCAACACGGAGCTCCGTTGGACGCGTTTTCAATAGGGGGTGCGGTGCGTACCAAAATCCACCAGTGTGGGATTTCGCTTGACTCTGAATAGCTCGCTATGTACCTTTCTGAGCGCTGTGGTCGCCGCAGACTGGCTGAGACTTGACGGCGGCATGGAGACGTGATGCCTCCATGCCGCCGTCAAGTCGAAATCGACATGCATCTCGATGGTTTGCCCGAAAAGGTACGTAGCGGCGTTTCTGGCGACAACAGCGCTGTGACCGCGAAGTGGCGGTGGACATGCTCCCACGTTGCCGACGCGGCGCCGGAGTGGCCGGCGCTGCTCGCCGCGACCACGACGGCTACTCTGATACTCCGGGCCGACCCGTCCTACCCGACGGTGGCACTCTTCCACGTCTCGCTCACGCTGAGAAAAATCTGAAACGGCGTGCAGCAGAGTCACCGACGAGTCGGTCCGCGTGACTCCTCGTGTCCCGTACCGTTCTCACACATCCATAAACTCACTTTGGCCTCACTGAAGCGATGCCTCAATCCTGAATCCTCAGATTTTAGATTAGGACGCACCGCACCCTCTATTTTCAAGATTAGCGCGTGTCAGAGTGAATTGGAACTAGCCATACAACATGTGCACATGCACATGTCATTGTGTGTAGGATTCAAGTAGGAAGGTGAAGAACAGCGCTGGAGTCTCCACCGGTGGAGTCATTCATGAACATATATGCGCACGAGAGTTCAACAGGCTCAGGCCGCCAGGAGGCGCGCCACGAGCGCTGCTTTGACGCCGGTGGTGGCCAAGCCGAGGCGCTCGCACTCGCTCTTCAGCTCTGCGACCCGCATGGCCTTGTACCGCTTCTCCACGGCCGCCTTGTCCTCGCTCGCGCCCGCCTGCACCACCCGCTCCTCCGCACCTCGCTCGCCCTCGTAGTGCAGCACAGTGCCGTCGGGCAACTCCATGCGCACCATTCGCTCCGCACCTTGCTCGCCCTCGTAGTGCTGCACCATGCCGTCGGCTAACTCCATGCGCACCAGCCGCTCCGCGCCTCGCTCGCCCTCGTAGTACTGCACATTGCCGTTGGCAGACTCCATGCGCACCATCCGCTCCGCGCCTCGCTCGCCCTCGTAGAAGGCCACCTCGCCGTCGGCAGACTCCATGCGCACCACCCGCTCCGCGCCTCGCTCGCCCTCGTAGTGCTGCACCGTGCCGGACTGCAAGAGGCGTCGCCGCAGATTCGCGCCATTCTCTTCGCCGCGCCGCAGTCTCCAGTGTTCGGCGCGACTCGCGCCAGCACCCGTCACTTCCGACGAGAGGCGGAGCGCCGGGCTCACCCTCGCAAGCCACGGGAAGTGGTCGGCGCTGGCGCGGCGGTCGGCGGCGTATCTGCGGAGGATAACCTCATTGAGCGTTGCCGACACCGTGACGAAGGGGTCGGCGCAGCGGCGCTGGACGAGCAGCAGCCGCATCGCCACGGCGAAGAGGGGGTCCTTGAAGCGCGCCAGGCCGCTGCGCAGGGCGAGGAGGCCGAGGCGCGGCGACGCGAGGCTGAAGGCGGCGCAGTCGGAGAAGTCGTCGACGCCCTCGAGGATGCGGAGGTGCAGCTCCGGCGGCAGCTCGCCCAGCCAGTCCGTGGGCGGGGCGTCGTCCTCGGTGCGTGCGCGGGGCGAGCGCGACATATACACACGGTGCACGACTTTTTCTTTTTACCAGATTGAATTCTCCTTCTAAGGAGAATTCGTTTTTGTTTTTCTTGCTGTCATTGGTGGCAGAGACGCTGATCTCGCGGCGCCAAGTAAATGTTCTTTCTTTTTAATCAAACAAAAAGAAAATTATGTTAAAGAAAACAATGAAAAAAAAGCTCTGTGCGATTTCGGGCCCGGGGTTGTGCGTTTACATGAAAAAAAGCAACCCCATCCTGCTCGCAAAGCGCGCCCGATCACCCCACATTGCGTCGGCGCGAGTTGCCTTTCCCTTTGCCTTTGCCTTCGCGCGAGAGCGATCACAATGGCCTTCAGCGCGATTGAAGATCTCGAGGAGTACATGGCCTCGGAGCGCACGGTAGAGCTCTTTGTCCCCGGCCGCATCTGCCTCATGGGCGAGCATTCCGACTGGGCCGGTTCGTATCGGCGCTTCAACTCGTCGCTGCTGCCCGGCATGTGCCTCGTGTCGGGCACCAACCAGGGCCTGTACGCGCGGGCGTGCCGGCACCCGTCCAAGCTGATTGTCACCTCGATCGACCAGGGTGGCAACGTCTGCGGGCCCACAGAGTTCTCGATGGATCCGCAGGCTCTCCTTGCCGCCGCGGCGACCGGCGACCACTTCTCTTACGTGGCCGGCGTGGCGTACCAGATCCTGGTGCGCTGCCACGTGTCTGGGCTGGTGCTGCACAACTACAAGACGGACCTTCCCGCGCGAAAGGGCCTCTCCTCCTCCGCCGCCGCCTGCGTCCTCGCCGCCCGCGCCTTCAACCGCGTGTACGACCTCAAGCTGACGGTGTGGAGACCTTTCCGAGATATTTCCTAGCCGCCCACCGCGCCGAGTGCCGGCGATCCGCTTCTCCACCTTCCCGGGTCGGCACCCGATACCCATCCACAGCTGTTGGGACACTTCCAAGACCACTTCCGAGACCCTTGCGAGACACTTGCGAACACTTTCCGGTCAACGCAGGTGCGCGGAGAGATGGACCTGGGGTACCACGGCGAGATCACGACGCCTTCGCAGTGCGGCCGGATGGACCAGTGCTGCGCCTTTGGTCCTCGGCCGGTGCTGATGACCTTCGACGGCGACCGGCTCTCGTATCTCTCCCCCACATCTCCCCCATATTATCTCCGCAGATCTCCCTAGATCTCCCCATATCCCCCATATCTCCCCCATATCCCCCCATATCCCCCCATATCTCCCCCATATCTCCCCATATCTCCCCCATGCCTCCCCATGCCTCCCCATGCCTCCCCATGCGTCCCCAGATCGCCCCAGATCGCCCCAGATCGCCCCACGCCTCGCAGGCGACCGACTCGACTGCGAGGAGCTGTCGCTCAAGAGCACGCTGCACCTGGTCATCGTCGAGCTGGACGGCACAAAGGACACGACGGTCATCCTGCAGCGGCTCTTCTCGGAGCCTTCTCGGAGCCTTCTCTGAGCCTCGGTGTAGGACACGACGGTCATCCTGCAGCGGCTCACAAAGTGCTACCCGGTCCCCGATGACGATGCGCAGCGAGGCGTGCACCGATGTCTCCCCACATCTCCCCATATCTCTCCACATCTGGTGGGCGAGACGGCACCTGTCGGAGCCTTCTCGAAGCCTTTCCCACAGGCGTGCACGAGCTCGTTCCCCTATCTCCCCCCTATCTCCCCCTATCTCCCTCTATCTCCCCCCGCAGGCGTGCACGAGCTCGTTCCTCTATCTCCCCCCTATCTCCCTCTATCTCCCCGCAGGCGTGCACGAGCTGCTCGGCGCGATCAACCAGCGCATTGTCAGGGCGGCGATGGCGGCGCTCGACTGCGGCGACATGGCGGCGCTTGGTGCGCTAATGGAGGAGGCACAGGGCACGTCCACGACGCGTCCATGACATGTCCGAGACCTGGCCGCAGGCGCGCTCATGGACGAGGCGCAGGAGCATTTTGACCGGCTGGCGACGCCGCTCTGCCCGTCGCAGCTGACGGCGCCCAATCTGCACCGCGTGTTGCGGCACGAGCCGCTACGGAAGCACATCTTCGGCGCGAAGGTACGCGATCTGAACTAATAGTTGGTATACGGCTCACGCAGTACTAAATCATGCACCGTTGGTGCCAAGGCAAAAGGCTTGCACGAATGAGTCCTTTAATCTGGCCCACTTCATGATAAAACGCATCTTTGGTGCCGAGGGGGTCGGCTCGGGGACCTAGATGAGTAATGAAGATTCTCGTTTATCCTCATGAACGCGCCTTTGGTAGGGGGTCGGCTCGCAGGGGGACGGCTGCGCGCAGCTCCTCTGCCGCTCCGCCACCGACGCGGAGGCGGCGATGCGGATTGTCGAGACGGAGCTCGGCATGCGCACCATGCCCCTCCAGATTGGCGCGTCGCGCCCGGTGGGCCAGGCGGTCGTGCCGGCGGCCTCCTTCTCCGCCGCCTCCTTCCCCGCCTCACGTACCACGCCGCCGGCGCTCTTCCCGCTCCTCGACGCCGACGGCATCCTTAAGCCCGCGATCCTGCTTTTGGTCGAGCAGGCAGTCGACGCCGGCCTCGCCAAGGTCGTGCGTGATACACACACACACACACACACACACACACACACACACACACACACACACACACACACACACACACACACACACACACACACACACACACACACATCTTACACCGCTTCCCCCCGCGCGCCCGGGCCTTGCCCCTGTGTGTGTTGTGGAGACGTCTACCTTATCCTTGCAGGTCGTGATCGTCGTCTCGCCGGAGCACAAGGGCCACTTTGAGGCGCTCTTCACACCTCCTCGTCACACCTCCTCGTCACACCTCCTCGTCACACCTCCTCGTCACATGTTGAGGCGCTCTTCCGGCGGCCGCCCTCGCCGCGCGAGATGGCGCGGCTGCCGCCTCGGCTGCAGCGCTACGCCGAGAAGATCCGCGAGGTGGGCGCAAAGGTCGAGCTGGTGGAGCAGCAGGAGCAGCTCGGGCTCGGCCATGCCGTCCTCTGCGCCCGCGCTGCGCTCGAAGAGGAGGCGCGCGCACACCACACTCACACGCAACGACACAGCCCCCGGGCTTCAGATCGCACGCACGGACAGCCGAGAGCAGGTCGAGAGCGGGCAGGCAGGCAGAGGTCGACTAGTCGGACAGGCAACGCCGAGTCCCTCGGATGTACTCCCTCTCCCACACCGCTCACCCCAGTGCACCCTCGCACTTTGGATGCTGTGGTGGGACTCCTGTCGTTTAGAGCGAGGGCTGCCTGGCCCTTTCCCCGCCACCTTGTGTGTGTGGAGAAGCTTACGGTTCCGTTCCTGGCCTAAGGCGCCGACGCTGCTGCTGCTCGGCGACCATCTCTACACCACCGCGCACCCCGAGGGCACGTCGTGCGTGAGGCAGCTGCTAGCCGCCTACACGGGCACCTCCGTCATGGCGCTGCAGAGGACCGCCGAGGCACAACCTGCACCGGCGCGGTTTCTACCCGCCTCCTCGCCGCCTCCTCGGAGCCTTCTCGGAACCTTCCCCGCAGGCACACGTGCACCGGTACGGCTGCGCGACGGGCAAGTGGGATATCTCTGGCAAGGCGAGCCATCTCTCCCGACATCTCTCCAGATCTTGGCCATACCTCGGCCATACCTCGGCCATACCTCGGCCGTACCTCGGCCATATCTCCGGCAAGGCGAGCTGGCCGACGCGGTTTGGCGACGGCGGCGACGCCGAGCCGCGGCGCGTGCACCTGACGATGCTGGTGGAGAAGCCGACCGCAGAGTTCGCCGCGACCAACCTGGCGGTGCCGGGCCTGCCCGAAGGGACGTACCTCAGCGCCTTTGGCCTCTACATCATCACCGAGACGGGTGGCCTACTCCGGCGGCTCGCCTGCACGGACGTGTCTCGCCCATGCCACGGACATGTCGTGGACATGTCCGCTAGGCGCCCTCCTCCAGTGGCTCGCCGATGCCGCCGACGCTCGAGGTGCCTCGCCGACCGCGCCGCCGCTCCAGCTCACTGAGGCGAGATGCCGCCGAGATGCCGCCGAGATGCCGCCGAGATGCAGCCGAGATGCAGCCGTCGCTGCAGCTGACCGAGGCCGAGACATCGTCGAGATGTAGCCGCCGCACAGCCGAGATGAGCCGCGATCGGCCGCGTTCAGGCGCTCGACGTGTTGCGCGCCGAGTCGGGCTTGCAGGGCTTCCTGGTCGACGGCACGCGCTTCGACATCGGCGGAGAGCCGCAGGCCACACCCTCCTCCTTTCTCTCCCCTGCCCCACGGTACCCGAGCCCACCCTCCTCTCTCTCCGCGCCGCGCGCGGCCGGAGCACGCGCCCACGACGGCGCCCACGACACGTCCGCAGCACGTCCCCGCAGGCCTTCCTCGAGACGGTCAACGCGCTTGCGCCGTCGCTCGAGTCCGTCTCGCCGTCAGAGGTGCGGGGGCTGTCGCGGGGGCGGTCGAGCGGCGGGGCGTGAGGGGCGGGCTGCGCCACCGCCACCCGCCAACCACTCGGAGAAGGCGCGGCGATCCAGTGGTCGCTGAATGTATGGAGGACATGGAGGTGGAGTCGGGAGAGTTTGCCATGATCGCTCCCTTTGGCGCTTTGGGGTGTGCGGCTCTGCCGTAGTCCAGTGGCTAGTTACAGTGGCACAGCAGTACAAACCCGTGTGGTATTTTTTACCGTGCGAGCGCGCGCGTAGTGTCGTCCGTCGAGGCTCTCGAGGTCGAGCATGTGCACAGTGCGAGGGACGCGGGAAGCGGCGTCTCGCTGCAGCGTCGGTGATACGGTGCGGCACGGCCGTGCGCCCGTGGGGGCACACAGTCGCGTGCAATGATCATCCTCCAGGCACGGCCTCCATCGCCACCTGGTTTGGTTTTGGATTGTGGCCGATTGAGGAGGAGGCGGTGTGGGGGTGGAGGGTGGGGAGGGGAGGGGCGTATTCGGGGAGACGGGAGATCGGGAGGACCCGGATGGGGTGACCTCAAAAGAGAGGGGAAGCAATAGGATCTGGGGCGGGGGCGGAACAAAAAGACGAAACGAAGCATACGCAGTGGAGGGGTGCAGCGGTTTGCAAGATCCAAGGGAGGCGGGCCTGAGGTGCAATGAAACGGCCCAGTCTCGCTGCTGCTGTAAGAAGATGGGGGGTGATGTGTGGGGCACCAGCGCGGCCTCAAGTTGCTTTGACCACTTTACCGTCCGGCTGAAATCCGCCTCCCCTCTCAGATGGAAGCAGGAAGCTTCCATCCCGGCGGTGGTTCGAATCCACACAAGCCGAAGGTGAAGGGGTGAGAGGCCCGAGGTCTGAAGCTCACCCAGTGTGGAAGTGAGGAACTGCTCGACCCTCCCGGATCATGCTGAACAAGCTCCTCTTGTAGCTCGATCGGCCACACCGCCATCACCGCCGACTTCTCCCAGTGAGATGATGGAGAGGGGGGACGACACCGCTCGATCTACCCTCTGGGGTCCCTCAGCGGCGTGCACCTCGATCCTGTACCGTGTTTGTTATGACCCCCCCCAATGAACACACCAGTGAGGGAGGGCGAGACGATCGAGGGGTCCCGTACCATGCGGAATCGACCCTATCCTGCTGCGCCGCCATGCAAGGCACGCAAGTGAGGATCTCACGCTTTGCAGCGATCCGTTGCGCGGATTCGCCTCGCCACCGTGTCCTGGTTGGTCTGGAGGAGGAGTATCTCGAGCCGCGCACTGGCTACTTGCTCGACTTGGCGCTGCCCTCTTCGCGTGTCGCGATCGAGGTGTGGATGGCCCCTCTCGCTTCCTGCTGCCCGACAAGCGGGGCGTGCGCAAACCCAACACGCGCGCACGCTGCTCAAGAGTGGCGCTTGATCGGTCATGCTGACCGCCGACAGATCACTCCAGACAGCAGACAGGCCGACGTCTGCACGCGGCCGGCCGGGCGAGAGGCTTGACACGATCCGACCCTGCGAGACCCTGACGCTGCTGCTCTAGCTATCAGACATGCACTGCTGGCTGCTGCCACAATGTGCGACCTGTGCTGGCCCCTTGGCGGCCTTCCCGGTCAGTGGTGAGGCGCAGTTCAGAGCTGTCGATGGCGCGATGCCGCACTGGTCCCACATTGGTAACACGAGACCACCACGTTTGCCGGTCCAAGAGAGAGGCACTGGTGCTGTCCTGAGAAGGTGCGTGGTCCCTCTTGACTGCCCATGCGCGCGAGGCTGTGTAGGCGTAGCCTCGAGAGTGCCAGCAGCCAATCCGAGGCGACGCGCATTGCGCCAAGCGTGCACACGATGGAAGGACACCTTCCTACTGGCCGTACGCTCAGGTCGTCACTGAATGCTTGATACTAAGGCCGCGAGCTATGCAGGTGATCAACTGTGCAGCATGGCACGGTCAGCAGCGCCGACCAGGCTGTCGCAAGGCGTGATAGCATGGCCGCAAGTACGCCGAATTCCCATGAAAACAAGTGAAACTCGCGCAAAAAATTT
>NW_005199544.1:96939-97694 GCF_000372725.1 Emiliania huxleyi CCMP1516 | reverse complement strand
GGGGGGCCCCCATTCCCGTGTATTTTCTCTCCTTGTAACCCGGTGGCCCCGGGGTCTTTTTTCCCAAAAAGGGGGGATCCCCCCCCGAGGGGGGGGGTTTCACCCCTTAAGGCCCGGAAAAAGGATTCCCCCCCCCCCCCCGGGGGGGCCGGGGCCTTCCCCCCTGGGGTTGGGGGGCCCCCCCGGGGACCCCCCCCTTTTAAAAGCCCCCGGACCCAAACCCTGTGGAAAACCCCAACCCGGGGGGTGGACCCCAACCCCGGGGTTGGGAGAGACCTCCCCCCCGCTGTAAAAAACCCCCCCCTCCCCTGGGGGGGGAAATGCCCCCCCCCCCCCCATGCCCCCCCCCCATGCCCCCCCCCCCCCACACGACCCGACCCCCCCCCCCCCTTTCCAGGCCCCATCCGCTCGCCCGCTGCCGCGGCGCCCGTCGGTCCCGTCGGCGGCGGCGCGGCGGCACCGCCTCCGCAGCGGTGGAACAAGTACTACTCACCGCCCGCCTCGGCCGCGGCGCCAAACGGGCGCGAGGCGCGCGAGGCGCGCGCCGCCGCCGCCGCCACGCAGTGGGGTGGTCCGGGGCAGCCGTGGGGCGGTCGCGAGCTGCGCATGCCCGGCCCCGGCCCGCCGGCGGCCGGGGCGAGCGCGGGCGGGCAGCGGTACGTGCCGCCTAGATGCATCTAGATGCGGGATGAAAACGCCGCTCGGGCACCCGCAGCGTAGATGCAGGAGAGGCAAAGAGAGGAGAAGAGCATCCC
>NW_005199544.1:88022-88510 GCF_000372725.1 Emiliania huxleyi CCMP1516 | reverse complement strand
CGGACTCGGCCGTATTCGACCGCATTCGACCGTATTCGGGCCTTGTTCGTAGCCCTCGTCCTCACGCGGTGCTCTGAAGACTCCCTCTCTTCCCGCCCCGATGCTTGTGTGTATTTTCATGACGTAGGCGTGCCGCCCCCCGCCGGCTACCCAGAGCAGGGCGTCTACCCGGGGCAGCAGGGCATGCGGGGCGCAGCGCGCGGGCAGGGGATGCGGCCGCCCTTCCCGCAGGCGCGAGATGACGACGCATACCTCGGACGCATGCCTCGGACGCATGCCTCGGCCAACCCTCGGCCCGCGCCACGCCCGCAGGGAGGTTTCGCCGGCCCGCGCGGCGCGATGGTCGACCCCTTCTTCCAGGGCCAGGAGTTCAATTTGCCGAATTGGGACCTGATGCAGCGGAACAACGGCCGGCGCCGCGAGCGCGTCTCGAATGCGATCGATGTCTTTTAGCCGCTCCCTCGCAAGCCACCCCCCCCCCCCCCCCC
>NW_005199544.1:63311-87888 GCF_000372725.1 Emiliania huxleyi CCMP1516 | reverse complement strand
TGCCCCCCTCCCCCCCTCTCCCGCAGCCGTGTGGGGCGGGGTCGCCCATCCGGCAGCCCCGCCACTCTCCCTCCGTGCTCCCCCCCCTCCCCCTGGGCTGTAGATCTTGTGCGTGCGCGGCCGACCGCGTCACCCGCGCCCCCCTCCGTTGTCGGCGATGCACCGTCCTCCCCCCCCCCAGCATACCTCTTCCCGCATGATTGTGCACGCGCCTCCATTTGCCCCCCTTGCCTCGCTCTCTCCGGGCTCTCCTCACAGCTGAGCCTGAAGAGCGAGATAGTGTTGCGTGCGGTGTGTGGCCCCTCGGCGCTTCTGCTTCACAGGTTCACTGCGCGCTCGAGCGCCAGCCGCGTGGGCGTGCGTTCGTCTGTGGTTCTGCTGAGATTACAGAGTTTTTTACAAAATGTACACACCGCGGCAGAGAGTGCGCAGTGCGGCGAGATACACTGACCAGCTGGCGACTGGGGCGAGAGCGGGACTCAGGCTGTCCCCAGAGGGACCGAGAGCAGAGGGGGGTAAGAGCTAAGAGAGTCACCGAGCTCTCCGACTCGCGGGCAGAGACGAGACTTCGAGAGCGAGGCCCAGAGCGGGGGCGGTGTCGGCGCAAAACGAACAGATGACGCTCAAGCGAGGGCTAGAGGAGGAGCGAGCGACGGCTGCATATCATGCACCGACCAGGAGTGGGACGGACTCGAATCATCGGCACGGAAGGGCAAGCGGGGGGGTGGCAACAGGTACATGCGCTCGGCGGCCGGCACGGCTAAGGACGGCACAGCAGCGAGCCAGGCGGGGACAAGGCATGCGCATGGAAGGAGAGGGGGGCGGGGGGGCGGGAGGGGGGGGGGGGGGTAGTGGTTGGGGGGAGGGGAAGGGGGCGGTCAAGCCAGGAGCACAAGCCGGCGCCGAAGCGAGACAGCGCGACTCCCCCTCTGGGGGGGGCGGGGAAACGCGCGCGCCAAATGGCGCCCTCAGGTGGGGCAGTCGTCGCTCTCACGGCGCGGGAGACGAGCCGGGCGGCGGGCCCGCGTCCCCGTCGGGGGAGGGAGGGAGGATGGGCCGCGTGTCCGCGTGGCGGCCGGGAGCGGCGCCTCCCTCTGCTGGCCCAGTAGGCGGCGGGCCTACGTGCTGAAGACACAAACCTCGGGGCGGGAACAGGTATTGCGCAGAGTCTTCAGGGCGCCGCGTGAAGACGAGGGGCCACGACGACGGTGAATACCACGGAGTACCGCCGCGTCCAGCGGAGCAATACGTGTCCTCTCGAGCGCTGGTTGGAAGAAGAGGACCCGTGTTCCGCTTCTAGGGGCGGCTGGCCGGTGCGCCGCAGCAGCACCCTCCACGACGCCTCGAGCTGGCGCTGCTGGTCGCGCTTCTTGAGCTCGCGGTCCCATGAGGGCGCGTCGATCGTCTCGCGGAGGCAAGTCTCGAGGTATGACGCGTGCACGCGCGTGTGCTCCTCCTCGGTCCCGCCGAGCAGCCCGGCCAGGTCGGCGCTGGCGGCATGCGTCTTGTTTCGCAGCTCGGCGCAGAGCAGCGGAGGGTCGATGAGAGCCTCGCCGGCGATGGCGAGCGGCAGCGCCTCCAGCGCCGCGAAGGCCGCCTCCGGCTCCCCCGCCGGGGACAGGTCGCGCGAGTGCTCCTTGGCAAACGCCTCGAGGAGCGCGTGCGCGGGTAATCTGGGGCAATCTCGGGTAATCTCGGGTAATCTCGGGTAATCTCGCCTCGAGGAACGCGTGCATGCCGCGCCGCGAGGGCAGCGGCTTGAGGCCGCGGAGCAGGCTGCGCATCGCGGCGCGGGCGGAGAGGCCGAGCAGGAGCGCCTCCTCCGCCAACCGCTCGTGCGGCTCCCCCGTCGCCAGGATCCGCAGCTGCTCGCACCACTCGCCCGCGAGCTGCGAGCGGCACGCCATCAGCCGGCGCGCGAGGTCGCGGGGATCGATGGTGGTGTGGTAGCCCGAGGCGGCGCGGTTGAGGTAGGGGTTGTTGGGCGACCCCTGCCGCCGCGCGATCGTGGGCACAAAATACGCCTCGATCGACTCCGTCCGCGTGAGAGCGTCGAGGAAGGCGGCGCCCCCGCCGGGAGGCGCGTCCTTGGCGTGCGCCTCCCACGCCTGGCTGAGCCACATGCCATGCCCGCGCTCGTTCATGTATTGGAAGCGCTCGAGCTGCGCCTGCGCACCGGGCGGCGGAGCGGAGTGCGTGAGTGAGTGAATTTTGGCGACATTGAGGGCCGGCCTGCAGCATTGGCGACGGCGGCTTGCGGCGAGGGAAGTGATGGTGGCATGGACGAGGGCGGCGGCGGCACGGGCGAGGGCGGCGAGGGCGGTGGCAGCGACGGCGGTGGTGGCGTGGCGAGAGGAGACACACGGACCTCCACGCTCTTTGCCATCAGCGCGTCCCTGAGCGTGAGCACCTCTGGGTCGTCCGGCCGGAGCAGGAGGTGCCTCATCTCGACTGCCGCCCGCCACGGGCGGTGCGTCGACAGTGGAATACGGGCAGGTGAGTACCACGATGGAGGAGCGGCGACCAGAAGCGACAGCATTTCGGGAGGCCAGCTGGCTGGTCGGCTCGGTGAACTCCTTGATTGACGGGTACATTGATTTACCGAGCATAGGCCGAGGGCACGCCCCGCGAGGTCTCTTGGGTCGACAGGATCACTCCTTGGCACCGTGGAGTGCTGGGGGGGGCGACAGGGAGGATGTGGCCTTGAGTTATGTGTTTGCCGACTCAGGGTGTGTGGCAGCCAGCTGGCTGTGTGTCTTGTGAGCTTGTTTGTGTCTGTGTGTCGCTCGTGCGTGCCGTCATCATCTGTCCAGCGTCCACCCATACCGCGTTGGTGTCCAGTCCGAGCTTGGCTGTTCTTCACCTTACTACCTACCTACCTACGATCACAGCGGGAGGAAAGCGGCGAGTCGCAATTCCAGGGGTCGTTGTGGCGGGCCACCCTGTCCAGAAACTAAGGCATGGATGCCGATCTGGGGTCTCTCGACCGAGTCTATGAAGCCCTGGCCGCTCCCGGCCGGTGGTGGCAAGGTTAAGCAACCGAGCAACGGAGATGGTGCGGGAGTACGGGTGTTCCAGGGGGTCACGACACGCACCGACCCTTCATGAACCGAAAGGCTGCCTGCACCCGGGGAAGGCACAGTAATCCGGGCACGTGTTGGGCGCCCCATTCCGTCTGGGGCTAGGTCGGCTCAGGGCCCCGTCCACTTCCCTCCCGCTTGGCGCGTGATGATGAGGAGATGCCACCCAGGCCAGCCAGGGCAGGGGCGGAGGGCGAGGGCGGAGGGCGGGATGGGCGCCAAGCGGGAGGGAGCGGACGGGGAGGGAGGGGCGCACAGGCCAGCACGCCTGCCCCGACTGAGAGCTGAGAGTATACACGTGTCGACGCCCGCCGAAACCCCCCCAAACCAGAATGTTACAGTTGTACAATGACTCCCTGCACGACACTGGGCACGGAACTAAAACCAGAATTTCACAACAAAGCTCCCTCGCACGACACCGGGCACGGGACTGGCGCGCACTGGCACTAACACAGGTACACCCGCCCGCCCCCCCCCCCCCCGCCACAGACAGGCAACCTCATTCATTCACAATTCTGCGATTGCCGTGTGAAGAACGACCGAGATGCGCTGCTTCTACAGCCCCAGCCAGAAGATCGGCCCGCGAGGTGGGGTGCTAGCATGAGACCGATCCGTCGCAGTTCGGCTCTTGCTCCAACGAGCGCTTGCGCTTCGGCGGTTAGTGGTGTACTCACCTCCGAGAACCCTTCGGGTCGCTCCTCATGATCGCAAACCCTGTCAGCAGAGTCCTCCTACGGGAATGTACGTAAGAGCCACATACAACGAAAAAGCTTGGCCGGCTCCAAGTGCTCCAAGTCACTCCCTACCTGCCTTTCCCATCCTGGCTCGTCGATCGCCGCCGCTCCCACCCACCCACCTTCTCCTGCCAGGTAGGTGCGGATTGTAGAAGAGCGGCTCCATTAGGGCCACAAGAATCGCACACGGGGAGCGGCTCAGGGTCCAGTAAGCCGCGGAATCGCCAAATGTCACTTGTCACAACCCGATCCACCCAGCTCCCCCAGGGGCAGGGCTGGACCCCTAGTCTGTGCCCCTGTGCTTGGGACGTTCGTGGAACTTGGAAGCTAGGGCAGACCAGTGCCATGACATCAAGATAAAAACAATAGGGAGCTCCACAAATCAGGTTCAATAAAAACAATAGTGGCGGCTGGCGGCGCTACAGCCCCGAAAAGCTGGCGAGCGCCGGCGCCGTTCCGGTTCCCGCCGACCGCTCTGCTCCCCCTGGCGGCCCGCCATGGATCGAGACGCCACTGTGGCGAGCGGATTGCGACCCGTGGAGGAGGCCCGCACGGACTTGCCCGAGAGAGTAGAGGGAGCTGCTAAAGGACCCAGCTGGATGGCCGTGTCGCCGCGCCAGCTGCGGGAGCCTCGCCGTCGACATGGAGGTCGGGAGGATGGGCGACTCGTTGAAGACGTCCGCCAGCTGCAGCACGGCGGCGTGACCAAAGACGAGCATGTTGAGGTCGTTTGCGAGCGTGTGCGAGGTGGACATGCCGGAGGTCAGCAGCGCGGCGCCGCTCGCAAAGACCTCGCCCGTGACCAGGCGGCTCGGGCTCATGGCGAGCAACGCCATGGCGACGAGGGCGCTGCCGTACACCAGAAACTGCGCCGCGCCCACGCTGCTCTCGTACACCACCCCCATCAGAAAGTGCTGGAAGGCGCGCCTGCGGTAGACGTACGCGACGCCGCCGTAGGTCTCCACCTTCTGCTCGAGGATCTCGTCCGTCAGCTCGCCCGCCCCGCCCTTCTTTGAGCTCCACTGGTAGATCTTGTTGACCTGGTTGCCCGCCACGCCGCCGTACCTGCGCGTACCAGGAGGCGTCGGACGCTGGTGTCGGAGCCACCTGCGCGGCGGCGGCGGCGGCGGCGCACGCCTGACGTGCCACATCGCCTTCAGGTGCGCCAGCTCCTCCAAGGAGCGGCGGTAGTAGCCAAAGACCAGGCAGACGCAGGCCATCGCGCCAATGGTGGAGGCGACGTACAGGCACGGGATGATGAGCCCGTAGATCTTGCGCGTCAGGATGCCAGAGACGAAAGTGGCGAGCAGGGTGCAGACGACCTGTGGCACCTCAAAGACGAAGCCCCACACCTGCTTCGGCACAATCACCGTGATGAAATCCACACTCACTGCCGGTACGCAAATACGGCGCCCCGCACGTGGTTGACGGCGTGGAAGACGATCATGTCCTGCAGCTGCGCGCAGGCGCCGCCAGTGAGCCGCGCCGCCGCCTTCTTGTGCTCGCGCTTGCGGTCCATGCCGAAGCGGGTCGCCTCCGCGTGAAGGTTGAGCAGCCTCCGCTGCAGCACGTGGCGCAGGTGAAAGCGCACGCCCGCGAGCGGCACCTGAGGGAAGCGCGGATGCATGGGGACACGTCCCGGGTACAAGCCGACGAGTGTGCCGGAGATCTAGCACGTCGACTTGGAACTGGTAGTAGAGGCGCGTCTTGGCGGTGGCGGTCGCCACCATGCCAAGGCAGAGGACGACCAGCTCAGTGCGGTCCGGCGACGCGTCGTCCTCGCAGGCCTGCTGCACGCGCAGGATTGCCACCGAGAGCAGCGTCGAGAAGACCACCGGCAGCACGCCCAGGGCCGCCTTGAAGAGGAGGCAGCGCTTCACGCCATGCTGGTTGCCTGTCTTGTAGAGGAAGCGGCAAAAGGCAAAGCAGAGGCGGAAGAAGCCGACGTCCGCCCGTGTGCCGTCGGGCCACGGCATCGCCCCAATCCAGTCCTTCTCGACGGGCAGCTTTGGCGGTTCCTGCGGAGCCAGCAGCTCATCCGTCCCGCGCCAGAGGCGGTTGCGGTTGAGCCGGTACCACCGCATCTCGGCGGTCCGCTCGCGGTCGAGCGAGAGGTACAGCGACCGTTGGATCTGCGCCTCGCGCCCCTCGGCGAGGCCGTGCGCCTCCACCGGGTCGGCAAAGGCGGTGCCCGAGACAAAGGACTCGGAGGCGGAGATTGTGCTCGGCAGCGGGCTCGTCACAAAGGGAGCGCTCTCGGCAGGCGTGAAGCGCTGCAGCATGCCTCGCGCAAACCGCACAAAGGGCGACTTGGGGCTGTCGTCTCCCGTCCCTGCCGATCCCTGTGTCCCCATCGTCTGCCGCTCGCTGAAGGAGCTATCCTCGGCGAGGAGGGGCAGGCTGAGAAAACTCCCGCTCATCGAGCCCTTCTTCACTCCCTGGTTCGGCGACGGCATGTCCCAGGGCAAGAGGGACGCGCGGAGGGGGAGCTTTGGTCTGGGTTCGGTTCTCGAGGTTCTCGAGGGGGATATCGTTGGCCGCGTTGGGTAGCGAGGATTGGTGTGACGCGATCCACGCAGGCGTGTTTTCTGACGGTCGACCGTCAGTGCACGGATTTGCCCCTTCTCCGACTGCCCCGGCTAGTTCACGAGTTTCGCGGGAGTGACCCCATGCGTCAAACAAACCCGAGACCTAGCTCGGGTGGGTTGGAGGGGGCTCGCCCCGTTCCTCCCCATCGGGCCGCATAAGCGGCCACGCCTCGCAGATTCGTTTTCGCGCCTGGGTCAGGCGCGCGGGGCATCCCCCGGGTCGCTCGACCAGCGATCCGAAGAGTGGCCGCTATGCGAGGGACAGAGCGGGGCCCTCGGGGTACGCCTCGTCCGGCCCCCTCCGAGGGAGGAAGGGAATTGCGGGGTCCCCACGGGCGCCTCAGTTCGGCCTGGCTAATACTTGCCTTTCGGGGAGGGGCCTCCGTTACGGCGCAATTTAATGGAGTTTTCTTCTCTTTTTAGAGGGGCTTGCCGTTGTAAAACTTTTAAATGTACCTGTGTTAGTGCCAGTGCGAGCCAGTCCCGTGCCCAGTCCTGTGCCCAGTGTCGTGCGAGGGAGTTTTGTTGTAAAATTCTTTTTAGACTCGCTTCAGCTGGCGGCTGGCTGGACGGCTCATACAAGGAGCTAGAGATGTGCTCGATCCCGTCAGCTCGACGCTGACGGGACGCTTACGCATGTTGTTCGTGATAGCCCTGGCGCTGACCACATACGAGATCTTCTCAGTCAACGAGCTCCGCGACAGCATCCAGCGAGCCAACACGTCAACGCTGTCACTCCTGCTCGCCGAGCATGCCACCTACCGGCTTGGAGGCTCGCCTCTGGAGATTCACGGCCGCCTCCGAGTGCAAATCTCCGGCCGGGAGGGCACTGTTGTTGACGCGGCTGGGCTCTCGCGTGCGTTCATCGTCGCCGGCGGAGGCTCGCTGGAGCTTCGCTCGCTTTCGGTGATCCGCGGCGTCGCAAACGCCTCAGACACAGACGGAGGCGGAGGCTGTGTGGTGGTCAGACCAGATAGCGCGCTGCGCGCCACCGACGTCCTCTTTTCTGAGTGCGCGGCAGTTACCCAGGAGCGTGGATGGATGGCTGCCGCCGGGCATACGATGGCCCGCAACGCCCTCGCCGACTTCAATATCCGAGGCGGCGCGGACGGCGGGGGCACGGATGCGCAAGGCGGCGCGATCGCATCGCATGGGGGCACGATCTGGCTCGAGGGGTAGCCCGCCGACATGCCCTCTGGAGGTATCATACGCAAGCGCCATGAGCAGAGGCCCTCCCTGGTCGCAGGTGCACGCTGCGCAACGCGTCGGCCCTCGATGGCGGCGCCATCTTTGTGTGGGGAGGCTCGCTGCTCATCGAGCACAGCCGCTTCCTCGACTCCTCCGCAGCTCGCGAGGCCGGCTGGTGCGGTTCTCCAGCGCTCCCGTTCACTCTCTCTTACCCCGTCTGTCTCACCGCCGTATGCACCGCCTCTCTCCCACGCTCGTCTCACCGCCACGCACCGACTCTCCGACACAACCTACCACCGCCCCTCCTCCCACCACCGCCCCTCAGCATCGCCATCCTCGAGGGCGCAGCAGCGGACGTCCGTAACGCGACGCTGCGAGGCTGCTCCGCCGGCGGCGACGGCGGAGGGATCTTCGCCGCCGACGGCGCTCAGATGGTCCGCCTAGCCCCTGCCGCCCTCCGCCTCGCCCCTGCCGCCGCATCCCTCCGCCTCGCCATTGCCGCCGCCACCCTCCGCCTCGCCCCTGCCGCCGCATCCCTCCGCCTCGCCCCTGCCGCCGCCACCCTCCGCCTCGCCCCTGCCGCCGCATCCCTCCGCCTCGCCATTGCCGCCGCCACCCTCCGCCTCGCCCCTGCCGCCGCATCCCTCCGCCTCGCCATTGCCGCCGCCACCCTCCGCCTCGCCCCTGCCGCCGCATCCCTCCGCCTCGCCATTGCCGCCGCCACCCTCCGCCGCGCCCCTGCCGCCGCATCCCTCCGCCTCGCCATTGCCGCCGCCACCCTCCGCCTCGCCCCTGCCGCCGCATCCCTCCGCCTCGCCATTGCCGCCGCCACCCTCCGCCTCGCCCCTGCCGCCGCATCCCTCCGCCTCGCCATTGCCGCCGCCACCCTCCGCCTCGCCCCTGCCGCCGCATCCCTCCGCCTCGCCATTGCCGCCGCCACCCTCCGCCTCGCCCCTGCCGCCGCATCCCTCCGCCTCGCCATTGCCGCCGCCACCCTCCGCCGCGCCCCTGCCGCCGCCACCCTCTGCCTCGCCCTCCCACCGCCCTCCGCCTCGCCCTCCCCACCACCCTCCGCCTTGCCCTCTCCACCATCCTCCGCCTCGCCCTTTCCACCACCCTCCGCCTTGCCCTCCCCACCTCCGCCTCGCCCTCCCCACCACCCTCTGCCTCGCCCTCAAGGTGCTCGCAGATTCGTTCGTCGAGGAGTGCACGGCGGAGGGCAGCGGCGGCGCGCTCGCCCTCGACGGCGCGTTTGTGGAGGTGCACCGCAGCGAGCTACGCGCCTGCATGGCGCTCGAGTCGGGCGGCGGCGTGTGGGCCTTCAGCGGCATGGTTTCCGCATCCGACCTGCGGCTGCAGGGGTGCGGCGCCGAGGAGGACGGCGGCGGCATGTACCTGCTGCACGCGTCGGCGCGGCTGCTGCGCACGAACATCGAGGGGTGCGCCGCCGGCCGCTCGGGCGATGGCGACGGCGACGGCGGCGGCCTCGCGGTCCACGGCGGCACGCTCACCGCCTCGGAGGTGCGGGTGGTGCGCTGCTCGAGCGTACGGGACGGCGGCGGGATGCACATCGGCTCAGGGGCGCTGGTGGTGCTGACCGCGTCGCTCGTGCAGGAGCGCCTCACCGCCACGCACCGCCTCCCTCCCACACCTCTCTCCCACGCCTGCCTCACCGCCGTACACCACCACCGCCATGCGCCACCACCGTCATGCACCACCACCGCCATGCACCACAGGAGTGCCAGGTCTACCTGGTGCGTGGGCGCGGCTCTGCTGTCTTTGTCGACCGCGCCGGCGCGCTCGAGCTGGCCAACTCGTCCATCCTGCGCTGCCACTCGCGCCTGTACGGCACGGCGTACGTCGAGGGCATCCCGACGCCGAGCCGCGGCAGCGAGCTCGCCCCGAGATCCGCCGAGGGGAGAGATCGGCCGAGCGCTGTAGGCAACCTGACGTTGAGCCACGGCTCCGAGCTCGCCGACTGCGACGGGCACGACATGGGCCTGTCGGGCTCCTCAGAGGACTCGCGGAGGGGGGGCGTGCTGTGGATCCGCCACGGCGGCGTGGCCCGCTTGCTGCGCTCCCGCGTGGCCGACAACCGCGTGTACGACCTCAGCGCGCCAAAGACCTTCTTCGCCGTGGCGAGCGTGGACGCCGGCGCGAGGCTCGAGGTCTTCCACTCCCTCTTTGAGAACAACTCGATCACGTCCGTCACCGATGACGGCGACGCGGCGGGGGCGCGGCTTCGGCCGGCGAGAGCGCCCGAGATGGAAGGAGACCGCTCGAGGCTGTAGGCGCCGCGGCAGTGTACGTTCACTCAGGCGGAGAGCTGCTGGCGGTGGGGATGGACGTGGAGCTCGCTTGTGGCGCGACACGCAACCCCGCGATCGACATGGACGGCGGGCGGGAGGAGGGAGCCGACGCACCCCCGTCGCTCTCGCCCGAGGCCGCCGCCTTTGCCGACTACCACGGCGTAATTGGCCCAATCTCGCGCCCGGCCACGCAGCCCGCGCCGCCCGCTGTCCGGCTCTTTGCGCTGCGCGCGTGGGTGACGCCTGCGTGCGAGGTGCGGAGGAGCGCCGCGCAGGTCAGCCTCGCCCCTGCCGCCGCCTCCCTCCCCCCCGCTCTCTCCACCACCTTCCCCACCGCTCTCCGCTTCGCCCTCCCCACCGCCCTCCGCCTCACCATCCCCACCGCCCTCCGCCCCGCCCTCCCCACCGCCCTCAAGGTCGAGGCCCTCGTCCTGCGTGGGCAGAGGCCGGCGCGCTGCGACGCCGACCCGGCCGTGTGCGCCCCGCTGGCTATCTGCTCCGATGAGGCGGTCGTGGGCGGGGGCGGGCTCACGGCCCCCTCGTGCAGCTGCGAGCCGCCAAACGTGCCCGCCTCGGGCGCGCCGGACCGTGGGCTGGCAGCCGTTCTGCCCGAGTTTGGCTGCCTGACGCCGCGCTTCGCGTCGGACGTCACCGTCCTCGACCGCGCGGGGACCGGCGTGCCCCACATCGTGATGGAGCTCACCAAGACGTCCGAGAACGAGCGGGCCACCCGCTCGCTGCTCCTCCACGTCGGAGGCACACAGGAGGCGACGCTGCGGTGCGGCACCCACCGAGACCCCCCCCCCCCCACACCCTCCCCCCCTACCACGCGCGCGCTTCACTCCACCGCCACTCTCACTCACGGCACCGCTTACCGCCGCTTCCCTCACCGCTCAACGCCGCGTCGTTCACCTCCCCCCGGCCCCGTCCCCCCGTGGCGCCATTCTCCCCCCCCCACCCGCGGTGCCCAAGGTGGAGCGTCGACCCCGCATCTGTGCCCAGCTACCTGCGTGTGGCTCCACTGACCGGCACGCTCGGCGCGACTGACCGGCACGCCAACTTTCTCAACGTGAGCGCCGACTCGGCCGGCATGCGTGAGGAGCTCGAGCCGCTGCTGACCACGCTCAACGTGACGGTCGACGTCGGCGGCCGCGTCCGCGACACCGTCCTGCTGCCGATCTACACGATCATCGCCACCACGGCGAGCGCCGCGACCTCGATGTGGGGCCTGCCACAGCCGGACGGCCGCTGCGTCCCGCGCGAGGCGAGATCGCCCGAGATCGCCCGAGAGCACCCCTGCTGGATCAACCGAGATATGCATCGACCGAGATCACCATCACCGCAAGATCACCGCGAGATCTGCGTCCCGCCCCCGCGCAGGGCAAAGCGAGGGCCCGCGCGTGGGCGCACTCGGCGCGCCTCGCTGACATGAACATGCACATGTCACATGCACATGTGCTCTGCCGTGCCCTGTAGGCGGAGGGAGGGCCGCTCGTGGTCGCCGTCGGCGAGACGGTCGCGACGGAGTTCACCAGCTGCGACTTTGAGGCGATCGAGGTGCCGGCTCACAACCTCGCCGCCCCTCTCCTCCCCTCCGCCGTTGCCGCCCCTCCCGCCTGGCGTTCTTGCTGCCGCCGCTCTCGCTCGCCGCACCGCTTTCGCCACTCTCGCACTCGCACTCGCACTTGCACTCGCCCTCGCCCGCCGCGCCGCCCTCGCCGCCGCCTCTGCCTCCGCGCTCTCCACCGCAGCGCTCGCTGCTGCTCAGGTGGCGCATCCGGTGCCCTCGCTCCGCACAGAAAGGCGCGTCGCGCCCGCACCCTCTCCCCCCTTGCCCTCCCCCGCACCTCCATCGCTGCTCTCGCCGCCTCCCCCGCCACGGCTTCGCCGCTTCCGGTGCCTCAAATGTGTCCCCCCCCCCCTCCCTTCCGCCTCAAGGTCGACCGCCTACTCGCCGCGCCGCTTCCGCGTGGTGATGTGGGACGGAGATGCGGGCGACGCGCACGACGTCCCGTTCGAGTACAAGGAGCGGGGCATCTACGCGGCGGGGGTGGCCCCCTCTCGCACCGGCGACTTCACCCTCCACTTATACCTTGACGACGACCCCTGCGGCTGCGAGCCCGACAGCCTCCAGAAGGGGCGGTCGCCCGACGCGCTAAGCACAACGCATTGCGCCACCCTTGCCGTGCGCGCTGTGTGCCCGGAGGGCCTCGTCGGCACGGCCGACCGGGGCTGCGGCTGCCCGGTTGGCTTCGAGGCACGCGGCGCAACTTGCGTGCCGCATCTGACCCTGCTGCTCATCCTCTGCGCCGCCTGCTCGGTCGGCCTCCTCCTCCTCCTTGGCCTCTGCGTCTGCGCTCGGCGCTCGGTGCACCACCGGCGACTCGCGCTCGCGGCGGCGGCGCGCGAGCGGCGCGCGCAGTTGCGGCGCGTGCGCGCGGCGATCAACGATGCCTCGTCGCTGCGCTTCCCGTTCTGCGTCATGCCGTTCCGCAGCTTCGCCGCCTTTGGGCGGCTGGTGCCCTTTGAGGAGGCGCGGCAGCGAACCCCCCTTCACTCTCCCCCCACCCCCGCCTCCTCCCTCTCCTGCACCCTCGCCTCATCACCGCGCCTCCCTCTCCTCCGCCGCCCCAGGCGCGCAGCGAGTCGGCCCTTGTCTTTTGCGACACGTGGGACAGTGCGGCGAGCTTCGCCGCCAGCCACCCGCTCGTGTTCCTCTCGCACCAGTGGCTGTCGTATGCCTCCCCCGACCCGGACAACGCCCACTTTGAGCACATGGTGCGCGCGGTGGAGGCGCTCGCCGCCGAGCGGGGCTTCTCGCCGGACCAGTGCCACATCTGGCTCGACCTGCACTCGAGTGCGCGCTCGAACGCACCCCTTGCCCTCTGGGCCACCTGCCGCCGCCGCCCGGTCAACCCTCGCCCTCCCGTGGCCACACCCACCGCCGACGCCGCACCCCCCCCCCCCCCCACCCCAGCAGGAGGGAGACCCGCCGAGCAACGAGGCGACCAAGGCGCTGGCGATCGGGGCGATCGCGATCTTCGCCGCAACCACGTCCCACTTTGTCGCGTGCGCGCCCGAGACGCTCCACCTCGACACGGGCCTCCTCTGCAGCCGCGACACATACCTGAGCCGCGGCTGGTGCCGTCTCGAGCAGTGGGCCTTCATGCTCGCCAACGGCACCGACTCTATCTACTTTTGGGGCGACGCCTCGGGCGGGCTGCAGCGCATCGACAACGTCTCCTCCTGGATTGAGACGAGCATCAAGGCCTTGCCCTCACCTGCCACGCCGCCGGGCCGCCCTCGCCGCCGCCTCTGCCGCCGCCCCCTCCACCGCCACCCGCTCTGCTGCTCAGGTCTTCCTCGGTGAGTTCACAAAGGGCGAGGACAAGGAGCTGCTTGTTGACGTCGTGCTCGGCCTCTACGGCCTCGCCTTTGTCTCCAAGCTGCAGCGGGCCGACGGCGCGGCGGAGCGGGGCGGCGGCGCGGGCATGAATTGCGACGCGCTGTGGGAGCAGCTGCAGACGCACAAGGCGGCCATCTTCCCAGCGGAGCTCTTTGGCGACCTCGTGGAGCTGCTCGAGACGGAGCTGGCCGAGGCGATGGCGCAGGCGCGCCCACACCGCACAGTCGTGCCACGTTCGTAGCACTGATGGTGGTTGATCCTCGCGTCGGGATTCCTCCGGCGCGCCACACCTAGCCCCCGTTCACCCACTCGCTCGACCGCCCTTCCCTCCTTCACAGGTGAGCGGTGACCAAGACGGCGAGCGCTGGCCGAGGCGGCCGCAACGCCGCACCGAGGGCAAGAGCAGCCGCGTCACCGGCCGCCCTAGCCCGGATAAGCGTGAGTCGTTCGCGCTCTTTGACCGTCACGGCTTTGACGACGTGCTGCGGGCGAGCGGGAGGCTGTACAAGCGAGCCTGCGAGGCGAGAGGGCGGAGCACTTTCCATTGCCCGCGGGGCAACCCTCTCTTGCACTCGACCATGCGTGTGTGACCTCCGTGTGTTTACGTAGCTGTGCAGGACATTACATGCACATGTATGAGTAGTGACCCGGCAGATCTGTGTGGTTGGTGAGTTTTAAGATAATATGCACCTCAGTATTAAGTAAGAGTAGATCTGTGTGGTGAGTTTTAAGATAATATGCACCTCAGTATTAAGAGTAGATCTGTGTGGTGAGTTTTTAAGATAGCCGTAATATGCACCTCAGTATTAAGAGTACAGATAGATCTGTGTGGTGAGTTTTAAGATAATATGCACCTCAGTATTAAGAGTAGATCTGTGTGGTGAGTTTTAAGATAGCCGTAATATGCACCTCAGTATTAAGAGTAGATCTGTGTGGTGAGTTTTAAGATAATATGCACCTCAGTATTAAGAGTAGTTCCATTTCACAGTGGCACAGCTCGCGTTACACAATCTTGGTTTTTGGTCATTTGCGCGTCCTCCACAAACATGCCCCAGGCGGGCCTCGCGGGCGCACTGGGCGCCCTCGCGCTTGGGGCGCTTGCAGCGACCGCTTCCAAGCCGGCGCCCGGGCCCGTGAGTGCGCCTGCGCGGCGGCTGGTGGTCTCGTTCGTCGTCGGTCTCGAGGGCACGGGCCACCACTGGTACTACGCCTTTTGGGCTCAGCTGGCCGCGCTGGCTCTCAACGAGGTGGCCTGCGACCAACGCCTCGCATGCAGGCCCAACAGCTCGGCCGCGATGAAGGACCTCAGCGACCTGGTCGAGCGCATCACCACGCCGGAGCCGAACTCGCTCGAGCCAGAGGCTGCCCTTGTTCGCCAGTTGGCCGTCGCGCTGGCAGAGACTGTGCGCTCGAGTCCGTCCGCCACCGGGCTGGGCGTGTGGACGTGCTCCTTTCACTGCGGTGGCAAGAAGAGTCTGGACGAGCGATACGGCCCCGGCCGCTGGCCCAAATTAGTCGCCCTCGCACGCGCCGTGCAGATGGCGTCGGCCGCCCTCGCGCCCGGCATCGGTCTCGAGCCCGCCTTCCTCGTGCTCGAGCGATCTCCGATCGAGTCTGTAATATCCTTCACCAAGCACCGCCACATGAGACGAGGCGCCCTGAAGGCCTTCGACAACATCGCCGGCATGACGCGCTTGATGCGCGACCAGCGTGCGATTCTGGAGAACGAGCTCGCGCTGCTGCTGCGCATGTCTCGCGCGCCAGCCACGCCGGTGCGCATTGCCGTCGCCAACTTCTCTGCGCCGCCGCTCGACGCCGCCGGCCTCGCCTGCCTTATGCAGCTGTCGAGGGCGAGCGTGCGCGACGCGCTCGTCGCCACCGCCATCTCCAGCGCCGCAACGCCAAAGTGGATCAAGCTGATGACGTCGGCCTCGCACGGAAGCGAGCTTAACGCCGCCGAGAGCGCGTACGTGCTGGACCAGCTAGGGCGCTCGGACGAGCAGCGCCAGCAGAGCGTTCTGGCGTCCCTCCCTTCGCTCAAGGCTTGGGCGGCGCGGTGCGCAGCCAGCACGGCGGAGACGGCGGCTGGCCGGAAGAAGGCGGCCGGGCCCGCCAGGAGATGTCCCCTCCCGTGGTCGGCCACGCACGAGTGCACGCCTGCGACGCCGTGCCGAGGACCCTTCCCTCGCGTGCTGCACCTCCTCTGGCCGACGCGCGACTTTATGTTTGCGGGCCACGCCGCCGAGACCGAGGAGGCGTTACGCCACGTCGGCCGGCTGCGCCAGCTCAACCCGGGCTGGGAGCTGCGCGTGTGGACCGACGAGGACTGCGAGCGGCTGATGAGGAGCGCGATGCCCGACCGGCTGCGCGCGTGGAGGGATCTCACGCCCAAGATGAAGCGCTTCGACGCCATCCGCCCGCTCATCCTCCACGTGTACGGAGGCATCTACCTCGACGTGGATGTCGAGTGCGCGCGGCCCTTCGACCCGCTGCTCGCGGACCGGCCGACCACCGCCCTCCTCCTCCGGGCGCCCTGGAAAGCGGCGAACTCGCACCAAAAGGGCCTAAAGTGCTTGAAGCTGCACGACCAGCGCGCGTGCGCGCCGGGGTGCGCCTCGCCGCCCGCCATGGCGTCGGGCAACAATCTGATGGGCGGCGCCGCCCGGCACCCGCTGTGGCTGTACTACCTCGACCAGATCTACGACCGGAAGCTGCCGCCGCAGGGCGGCGAGCTGGTGTCGGTGGCCACGCACACGGGCAACGGCGCCCTCGAAAGGGCGGTCTTCGCCTTCCTCGCGGACCATCCCAGCCACCGGGGCAGCGTGCGGCTGCTCGCGGCGCACGAGATGCAAAACACGCAGCTGGGGCAGGCCGACTGCGGGTACCTCGTCGGCGAAAACTACTCGTGCTCCAGGCTCGCGTGCAGGCACGTCAAGTCGCTCTCCCCCGTCGAGATCCAGGAGGGGGGCGACGATAACGCGGCGAAGCAGCGCAACCTGAGCCGGCTGAGGAACCTCCGCCTTAGGGGCGCGGCGGAGGGCGGCGGCGGCGGCGGCGGCGAGAGCGAGCTGCAGAAGCGGTTGCGGCGCTATCGCAGCGAGGGGGGGGCGGGGGACCCGAGGGTCTCGGGATTTGATCGGGAGTACATATAAAAATAAAAGCATGAAAGCAAAACCGCGCCCGGCACACATGTCCCTAAATCGGCCTAATCGCCCTAATGATTTAATCGGCAAACCGACCCAAACCGGAGCTTCCGACTTGCCGGAGTGAAGCCGAACGGTAGGTGGTGGCTCCTGGCTGTGGGCTATGAGGACACATAGGGCTTGCGCTGGCGAGCTCAGAGGGAGGGGGCGGGGACGGCCGGGCCCCGGTGAGCCCCGGGTGAGGCCCGCCCCCCTCCCGTCCTCGGGCTACTGTGCCGCCATGTGCTTTCTCACCTCACCTCGCCAGACATCATTGCATGGTGCGCAGGATGGTGCCGCACATTTTGTCCTGCCGCCGGCTGCCAGCGTCCGCCGCCGGCGGCTGGTCGTCCTGCAAGCGCGGCCTCTCCGCTTTGCTCTTGCCCATTGCGATCCAGCGCATGTGGCACTCGCTCCCTGTCCAGCCCGGCAGATGGCTGGCGAGCAAGCCCCACGTCTTCTTGTTGTCGGACCGCGCCAGCAGCGGCGCGAGCTCGCGGAGGCGTCGGTCGGCCTGCGCTGCCGGCAGCCGCGTCACCGGCGCGAGGTGCACGCGCGAGACTGCCCGCGTCAGAGCGGGCGGCGCCACAAAGTACCGGCGCTGGACGCGCGAGACGTCCGCCGCCTACGCGACGGTTCCGAGAAGGCTCCGAGAGGGCTCATGGAGGTCGTCCCGCTCGCCCGCGTCCGCCGCGCCCGTCGGATCGCATCGAGCACGTCGAGCGCCGGCGCCGCGTCGGCGGGGACGGGGGGGCCCACCCGGGGCATGCGAGAGCCTGCGTCGTGAGCACACGCGGCTGCCGCTGAGGTATTGATCTGTCAACTATCGTCTCAGCGTGTGTGTTCTTGTCGTTGTGGGCGACGGGCGGATACCCGACTGGAGATCGGCATAGAACGCCATGGACAGGGGTCAGCTGACTATAGCTTAGTGCATGCCCTCTCGAGTGCCGGTGGGGGTAGGGTCTCTGGCCTTAGAGCGCCTCGCCAATCGCCCTCCAGGGGGCGGACGGCGTCCGGCTGCCAGTACTCTCTGTCCTGCGACCCCGCCTCGTAGTCGAAGCGGATCTCCTGCCGTGGACGTGTCGTGGACGTGTCGTGGGCGCGTCATGGGCGTGTCGTGGGCGTGTCGTGGGCGTGTCGTGGGCGTGTCGTGGGCGTGTCGTGGGCGTGTCGTGGGCGTGTCGTGGGCGTGTCGTGGACATGTCGGTCGAGAACGTGGGGAGGGGAGGGCGGCCAGGAGGGACGTGTCTCGGAGGTGTCTCGGAGGTGTCTCGGAAGTGGCCTCTCCTGCCCCGCGGCGATGGGCTCGCTCGCCACGAGCCACATCGAGCCTACGTTGAAAGGGGGCGTGCGTGATCGAACACAATCCTATCGCAGCCTTCTCACAGCCCTCGCACAGCCACATCCCCAGATTCACGCGGGTACGGGCTGGCGGAAGGCGCGGGGTCTTGGTTCAGCATCTACGACATTGAGCCGCTCAGCTCGTACTCTCGCGCGCCGGTCGCGAGAAGGTCCTGCGTGATGCACGTGTCATGGACGTGTCATGGACGTGTCAGACGAGAGAGAGAGAGAGAGAGAGAGAGAGAGAGAGAGAGAGAGAGAGAGAGAGAGAGAGAGAGAGAGAGAGAGAGAGACCGAGAGAGAGAGAGAGAAAGAAGGTCCTGTCTACTCCGCATCTAGGCGGCGCGTACTGGCCAGCACTCCAGCCGAGCGTTCGGCGTCGCCTAGGGGAAGGCTCCGACAAGGCTGCGAGAAGGTTCCAGGTGCTGGCCAGTGCCCCGAGCGTTCGGCGTCGCCGAGTGGTTGGCGAAGATCGCCGCGTGCCGCGGCAGGCTGTACTCGCCCGGCACGTTGTCGCAGTTGCCTGGGAAGGGTAGCGAGTGCCCGTGGCTGTGTGTCCGACGCGTCGCTCCAGTGTGTACGCTGAACGCGCGTCTCGAGTCGTGGCCTGACTGGTTGCGTCGCATCTCAATCTATCTGTGCTGCCGTCGACGAACACGCGCGTCCGAGGCAGCTGCAGCACGTACTTGCCGTCGCGCGTCTGCAGCGGCAGCGGCAGCCGCGGCCCGCCGTACTCACAGATCGCCTTATGGACGCGTCAAACACGCGTCGTGGACGTGTCTTGGACGGGTCTTGGACGGGCCACGCCGCCGCACTCCCTGATCGCGTGCTAGCCCCGCCGCGTGGAGTGTGCTGAAGTCCCTCGCCCGATGAATAATTGTACAGCGCGCCTGGCCGGCCACCAGCGGCGCCCGCGCAAAGAGGCCGCGCCCGCCGATGCTTGGGCACTCTGCGACAAACGCCCACGTCGCCGCCATGATGTCCGTCGTCGACGTCACCCGCCGCTGGTGGAAGTCGACGATGAGCGAGCGGTCGGCGATGTTGGCCTGTGGACGTGTCGCGGACGTGTCCTGGACGAGCCACGGACGTGTCCGATGCTGGTGGGCACAAGCAAGGAGTCGTCTCGCGGGGTCACACAGCGGGGGCGGTCGAAGAGGAGCAGGGCGCACGACGACGACCCTGGTGGAAGAGCTGGCCCAGCGGCAGTCCGAGGTGTGCGCCCCGGCTGAACGGCGTCGGTACACAGGCCCGCAGATCGCTCCGTGATCGTGTGTGTGCAGCATCTGGACGGCGCTCGGCCTCGGGCTCCCACGTGTCGTGCTCCGGCGCCCAGCCGAGCCAGCGGACGCGGAACTCCCACCCGCCTGCCCGCCTCTTCGAGGCGCGCTGGTCGACAATCTCTTCGACGTAGTACATGTCGCGCGAGATGGCGGCGCAGACGTCCTGGCAAGCGGACACCTAAAGCGGGCGGGTGCCAGCCGTAGTCCTTCGGCGTCTGGCCATGTTCTTGCCGACCCCGCGGCGTGTGGGGTATGCTGTGGTCCCCTCGCCCTAGTGTGTGCTGCGCGTGCGTGCCCCCGCGCGAGGACTCTTGTCTCAAACCTGCGGCGCGTCGCAGCTGTTCGCGCGCTCGTCGGCGTTCATCGCACAAAACCAAGCGGCGCCCCCCTCCTCGACGGTCTCGCCGCGGAGCAGAAGCCGCCACTTGGCGCACCGGTCGCACTGCACCCACAGCGGCTCCTCGCCCGCGGGCCCCTCCTCGCCCTCGTGGGGCGTCGCCGCCTCTGCCTCACCCGAGCGGCCGCCTGAACTGGGGCGCCTCCGCTTCTCTCGGCTGCCCGCCCGCGGCTTCTCTCGGCTGCCCGCCTGCGGCTCGTCCTCCTCACCATCCAGCTGCACGAAGGCGCACCTTGCCTTGCGCGAAGGCGCCCGGCTGCGTTGCCCGCACAGATCGCGCAGCGGCTCGCACGGCCCGTGGTGCCAGTCGCGCAGGCTGCACCCGGGCGTGCCGCACACCTTGACGCCCCTGCCGGCATTGCTGCCCAGGGCAGCGTCGCGTCTCTTCGCAGCGGATTGGCTGCTCCGCACCAGAGGGACTCCGTGCCTCGGCTCCACCAGTCTCTGTCCGTCTGCCTGCCGCCCAGCTCTGTTCCTGCCGCACGACCTATTCGCTTCGATGGCCTCATCCCGCTCCCGCATCACCTCTCGTAACTCTGCGAGCATCGTTCGACGATGGCGCGAAGCAGAGATAAAAAGATCTTCACCTGCCAAAAGCGCATGTCTTGAAGGTCCGATACTGGAAGCCCATATAGGCACCTTACACACTCCCCCGCAGTATCGCACCTCTTGAGCGACACTACGTTTCCGCAGCTGGGGATTCTCCGGTTACCCCTCTTTGTACCCGTGCTGGCCGGATTCCTCCTCCGAACAACTCAAGTTCGATCGGCCCCAGTCTCGAACTGGCAGCCACTCATCTCACCGGAGGTACCATGTCCGAGGAGGCCACCGGCCAAAAGCGCATGTCTTGAAGGTCCGATACTGGAAGCCCATATAGGCACCTTACAAAAAAATTCTGGGGCCGCACGGCACTGGGCCGTCTGTTTCAAACTGTCACGGGCCGACACCGCACACATGGGCTACACATGGACATGCCCGTGTACCATTTCACGGCTTGCGCCCTCGCCAGCAAGCGCCCAACGACCCGCGTACACGTTGAAGAGCACTATTGGAAGCACTTGAAGCATTTGAGGTGGAACGCCTACAGTCAACGTGCCCACGCTGCGTGAGAGGCAGTGAGAGAGGGAGAGAGAGCCAGAGAAGGGACACACCTCATCCTGAGGCGGCGATGACGGCGAGCGGCAGTTCGGAGCGAAGGCGGAGTGTTGCGACATGCTTCCACGACCGACTCAGTCAGGTAGATCTAGGTGAAGGCTGCATGCACATGTACATGTACAAGCGCATGTGCATGTGCATGTGATGTGCATGGGCATGTCTATCCGCGAGCCCTCTTGGGGGGCAGTCACATAAGCCGCGACTTCGTTTTCTTTATCTTTTTGCGAGCCCTCCCGGAGGGCCCTTCCGACCCCTCTCGAGCCCTCTCCCGCCATGAAGATCCTCCCCTGTCCGACCGTCCCTCCGAGACCACCCGGCGTCCGGGGAGGGGGTTAGCCCTGTGGAGCCCTCCCGACCGACGCCGATCCGACGGGGACCCCTCCAGCCCTGTGGGCTGGCGAGCCCTCCGGTCGGAGCCTCGGAGGGGTGGAAGTGGGAGGGCTCGAAGACGGACCTCTCTCGCTCCGGGAGGGTGGAGGGGTGGAGGGTGGAGGGGTGGAGGGGTGGTTGAGCCCTCTAGGTCTAGCTCTATCGATATAGCCCTACCCCTCCCGCCGTTTTAGGGCCTCCCCACCCGCTATGACAGCACAGGACTCAGGAGATCCGCGCTCGCGGACACGTGTACCGCTGTACGGGAGGTGTGCGGGGGCTGAGCGTTTAAGGTAAGGTAAGCTAAGCTTAGGCAAACTTCTCTACACACACAAAGCCCCTTGGTGGCTGAGGCAAGCGCCTCGCACTTTCCTCACGCGAGTCGCGACACTGGAGACCTGGAGCTGGTCCCTGGTGCTCAGACACCGCGCGCCCACACCTCGACCTTCTTGGGCAGCAGCTGGTTTGACAGGTCCTCTCCGTGGCCTAGGCAGCCGCATTCGCCCCTGCCCCAGGTAAAGACAGCGCCGTCGGCGGTGAGGGCGAGGCTGTGGAAGCCTCCCGCCGTCACGGCGGCGACGCGCTGCCCAGCCAAGGCCTCGATCTTCTTCGGCAGCAACTGCAGCTGCTGGTCGCCGTGGCCCAGCTGGCCAGAGCCTCCCTCGCCCCAGCTCCACACAGCGCCGTCGGCGGTGATGGCGAGGCTGTGCAAAGATCCCGCCGACACGGTGACAACGCGCCGCCCTGCAAAGGCATCGACCTTCTTCGGCAGCAGCTGGCGCTGCGCGTCGCCGTGGCCCAGCTTGCCCCAGCCTCCACAGCCCCAGCTCCAGACGGCGCCGTCGGCGGTGACGGCGAGGCTGTGGAATGCTGCAGCCGACACGGCGACGACGCGCTGGCCAGCAAAGGCCTCGACCTTCTTGGGCAGCAGCTGGTCCTGCGTGTCGCCGTGGCCCAACCGGCCAAAGCCTCCACAGCCCCAGCTCCAGACGGCGCCGTCGGCGGTGATGGCGAAGCTGTGACTGCCTCCAGCCGACACAGCAACGACGCGCTGATCAGCAAAGGCCTCGACCTTCTTGGGCAGCAGCTGGTCCTGCGTGTCGCCGTGGCCCAGCCGGCCAACGGCTCCATAGCCCCAGCTCCAGACAACTCCGTCGGCGGTGAGGGCGAGGCTGTGGCTGCCCGCAGCCGACACAGCGACGACGCGCTCGTCAGCAAAAGCCTCGATCTTCTTCGGCAGCAGCTGGGCCTGATCGTCGCCGTGGCCCAACCGGCCACCGGCTCCATAGCCCCAGCTCCAGAGAGCTCCGTCGGCGGTGATGGCGAAGCTGTGCGCAACGCCAGCCGACACACTCACGGCACGCTCGTCGCCCAGCGAAGAGGAGAGGCGGGTCGGCGTGTTGAGCTCCGTCACGCCCTCGCCGTGACCGAGAAGGCCTGGTTGGTAGGACGGCGTAGAGCTGCACGACGAGAGCCGCCCCTCGCCATCGATGAAGACGCTGTGCCGATCGCCTCCCGCGGCCCTCGCCGGCGGGTTGGACTCGCGGAGCAGCGCAGAATAGCACACCCACCGCACGGCGCAGCTCTCGCCCTCTGGCTGCGCCGGCAGCTCGAAGCCGCGCTCTTGCGCCCACAAGCGGATGCCCTCCACCGCAAGCGAGGCGTGGAAGAGCAGCGAGACGGCCGCGACGCGAGCGATGTCGATGGGGCTGTCGCAGCGAGAGAGGATGCGCTCGAGGAGCTCCCTGGGGAGGTCGAGGAGGCGGGCGGGCGGCGGCGCGTCTGGCGAGGGAGCGGCGGTGGCGGCGGGGGCGAGGCGGCGCGAGCGGCGGCGCGGCAAAGGGGACATCGCGAAAAAAGAATTTGCTGTGCCAAAAGAATTTGGTTGCGATTGGTTACTGATTTGGTAAGAATCAGACGCACTTACCGTTCGCAAACTCAGGGTGTGTGGCAGCCAGCTGGCTGTGTGTCTTGTGAGCTTGTTTGTGTCTGTGTGTCGAACGGTAAGTGCTATAACAAAACTCCCTCGCACGACACCGGTGTCGTGCGCGAAAAAAGAATTTTGCCAGAAAACTCCCTCGCACGACACCGGGTACGCGTACGGGACTGGCACTGCAAAGGCGACGGCTTCTAAGCCGTCGCCCTCACAGATGCCGTCATCCTCCTCACAGTACACAGAGGCGTCGTCGGAATGGTAGTCATCCCGGTGTCCGAAAAAATAATTTTACAACAAAAGGCGGTCGCACGACACGATTCCTCACGGTCACGCGCGACAGGCGAGGCGCGGGCGACGGCTTGCGAAAAAAGAATTACAATGCTCGGGTGTAGCCGCCACTTTCCTGCCTCACAAGGGCGGCGGCTGTCCCGGAAAGTGAGAAACGCCGGGCAGCGTGGTGCACAACTTCAACCTCCCATACTCTTCGTTCCGCTCCTTTCGGGCTGTCGTCGCGCGCGCGTTTTTGGGTGTTTTTGCTGGAGTCTTCTCTCGACAAAAAGCCGCGGCTCGAGAGCCCTCGATCCGCGCTCGCTCGAGTTGACCCGCTTGTCACCTTCGCGCTATCCGATCTAGTGAAAATCACTCGTCCACCTCCACCAGAACGGGCTCGCTGACCTCCCACCACCACTCCCCAGCCTCCCCACGCCGCACCGGGACCATCCCGAGGACCGCTGGCGTGTGCTCCCCCTCAATGGGAACAGCGCGAAAGGAGAAACGGCAGTCCTCCTCCCTCAGCTTCTTGTGCATGCAGTACTGCTGCTTCAGCTTTCTGAACTTGGTCCTCATATTCAGGTTGAAGTGCATACCGACCGCATCGCCGGTGCGCCGCGCCCACAGGGAAAATTTCCCGTTCGCCGGCAACACTACTGTTGCTGGCGCCGCTGCCGGCGCCGCCGCTTCTGCCGGCGCCGGCGCCGCTGCCGGCGCCGCTGCCGGCGCCGCTGCCGGCGTCGCTGCCGCCGCCGCCCCAGCCGACGAGGCTGCCCTCTCCGCGCCGCTAGTGGCGGCCTCTACCGGCGTCGAGCGCCGCTGTCGCTTTGGGGCGGATCGAGCAGCCTCCTCCTCGGCGGCCGAAGGCTCCTCCTCCTCCTCGGCCGCCGCCGCCGCCGCCGCCGCCGCCTCGGTGGCTGACTCGGAGGTGGAGGCGGCAGACAGCCCCGGCGGGGGGGTCTGCACCTCTTCGTCCTCGTCCTCGTCCTCGTCTTCGTCCTCGTCCGCCGCCGCCTCCTCCTCCGCCTCCTCCTCCGCCACCTCCTCCTCCTCTGTGGTGTCGTCGCCGTCCTCGATGCACGCCTCCACCTCCGCCTCGTCCTCGCCCTGCCCTCCGGTGCTTGGAGGGGCAACCTCCGCCGCCACCAGCCTGCGCGGGCGGGGCGGGCGGGCGGGTGCAGGGCGGCGGGCGGCGGCGGTGGCGAAACGGTGGGGGCGGCGGTGGCCGCCGCCGTTGTGGTGGCAGGGGTGGCGAGGGTGGCGGGGCGGGAATGGGCGGGTCTCGTGAATCCGCCCCCGCCGCCAAGTATGGCAGGAAGCCCTGGGGGGGGGGGGGGGGGGG
>NW_005199544.1:41985-63211 GCF_000372725.1 Emiliania huxleyi CCMP1516 | reverse complement strand
GCCCCCTCCCTCCCACGTTCCTCTCGCACAGCTGCCGCAAGAGACGCCGCGTCACCTCACCTCTCCCATACCCTAACCCTAACCCTAACCCTCACCTCTCCCTTACCCGCAGGTGCGCACGGACGCGGCCGGCCGGGTGGTGAGGGACAGGGAGGGGTGCATGCCCGGGCACCTGTCCACCATTCTCCACCGCATGCCCCCCTCCCTGTCCCTCACCACCCGGCCGGCCGCGTCCGTGCGCACCTGCGGGTAAGGGAGAGGTGAGGGTTAGGGTTAGGGTTAGGGTATGGGAGAGGTGAGGTGACGCGGCGTCTCTTGCGGCAGCTGTGCGAGAGGAACGTGGGAGGGAGGGGGCGGCGAGGGCGAGGGCGAGGGCGAAGGTGAGGGCGAGGGCAAGCGCGAGCGCGAGCGCGAAAGCGATAGGAGGGAGAGTCTCTCGGAAGTGTTCGATACGCGTCGCGCCTGCACCCACGACTCGCGCTCGCCGCCGTCCCACTCGCCGCTCACGTACTTGACGAGGTAGTGCGCGCCGCGCGCCTGCACCCGCACCCGCGCGGCCGTGCCCTCCGCCGCAAAAGCAGACTCAAGCGCCACACAGTCTCGCTCTGGGAGCGGCTCCCAGTAGCCCTTGCACCCGCCCTTCGCGTCCAGCCAGACGCGCCACGCCGCGCCGCGCACCAGCTGCGCGAGCGTCCGCTCCACGCGACTCCTCCAGTCGGGAGTCATCTTGGCGGCGGCCAGCGCGGACCAAACTGCGGGGTTGCGCTCCGCCGCCCGCGCGACCGCCCACAACGAGACTGAGGCCGCGGCGAGCTTCTGGGCGTACTTGTCCCGCCCGGCGGGAGCGCGGCCGCTGTCATCCGGCGCAAAGAGAGCCGCGATGAGCGGCGCGTTGCTTTGGAGCGTGGGGGCCGCCGGATCCATCTGGGTGAGACGGCGTTCTCTGGGTGCAGCCGTGGACTCGGCCGAGGGGGAGGCTGCTCTGCACGTACTGTGAATAACCCGGGGCCCGGGGTTGTGCGTTTACGTGAATAACCCGGTGTAAATACCGGGAGGGAGGCGTGTGGCGAAAATACAAAGTGGATCCCGCGCGCCCGCCCCGCCCCGCAATAAGTGCAGATGTCCTCTGGCTGGGTTCCGGCTCCTACCCAGATAGGGGGTCTGTCGACACTGAGTCGCGCCAAAACGCCCTACCTACCTACCTATTGCGGGCGCCAACCGCCAGGCTCCGTGGCCCACCTACCTACCTATTGCGGGGCCGCGCAGCGAAGCGAAAAATACCCGTTTAGCCCTTCTGTGAATAGGCTCCGCGGGCGCCGCCGCCGCCAGGGAGTCGGCCGGCGCGAAGCGACGACCGCCGAGCTTTAGGTCGCCGACATCCAGCCGGAGCTGCGAGTCCACACGGAAGCCTCTAGGGCGAATTCACTGGGACAGTGATTTCGCAGAGACTACCTCATTTGCTGCTCCCCCCATGAAGGGGGGTTTGTGTGGGAAGCCAAGGGAGGTTAATGGCTTCCCACATTTGTGATGGGTCGAAATCGGCCCGCCGCATTGATGGTCGAATCGGTGTAACGAATCGAGAGAGAGAGACGCGAGGGCCCAAGAGGCCCGTGGGCTCGCCTGCAGAGCGTCTCTCTCTTGCCATTCTGCTTGTCTGTTTTGTGGCCTCTTCTCTCGTCTGTCGGTGTTTTGTTGGGGTTGGAAGGGGTTGGCACGGGGGTGGAAGGCCACCTCCAGAAGCAACAGCAACGTGTTCGAGCGTCAACCATATTCGTCGTCGGGAAGTGGTTCCGATACGTGATTCTGGTAGGCTGGAACACGCTGACGGTAAAGAGGCCGCAACGCATGGGCTTAGCGGATCTCTCAAGGAGATCGCTAC
Source organism: Emiliania huxleyi CCMP1516 (assembly GCF_000372725.1). NCBI lineage: Eukaryota > Haptophyta > Isochrysidales > Noelaerhabdaceae > Emiliania > Emiliania huxleyi. The sequence goes on along the minus strand of NW_005199544.1, from coordinate 61,332 downwards.
AGCACGGAGCAGCGTCAAGGGAGCTGGCAGAGGTTGGAGCGACTGCGATGTGGAGGCAGAGCCAATAACTGCTCAAGTTAGTCTTGACGCTGCGGACGACAGGATTTGCTGGGGCGGCATCACGCCGCCTGGCATGTCTCGGCGCGGCGCCGAGGCACAGAGCCGCTGCGATGCAGCGGCGGCAAGGCACGGCGGCGAAAGCACCATCGCCGGGCAGTCTCGGGGTGGCGTGGAGGGCCACTCGAGCTCTGCCGGCGGGGCGGCCGCCGCTCACGGGCACGCGACGCGAGGAGGCGTCGCCGAGGGCGTCGAGGAGGCGCTCGACGAGGCGCGGCCGCGGGCCGGGTCCTCTCGGAGCCGCGGAGGCGCCGCTGCAGGCGGCGGCGGCGAGAGCGGTTCAGAGGATGAGGGTTCAGAGGACGAGGGTTCAGAGGACGAGGGTTCAGAGGACGAGGGTTCAGAGGACGAGGGTTCAGAGGACGAGGGTTCAGAGGACGAGGGTTCAGAGGACGAGGGTTCAGAGGACGAGGGTTCAGAGGACGAGGGTTCAGAGGACGAGGGTTCAGAGGACGAGGAGGTCAGCATGCAGAGCGGCTGTGGCGGTGAGGGCCATGCGGGCTCTGCTGCCGGCTCGCTCGCCTCTCTCGAGGATGCGACGGCCGGGACAGCCGTCGCTGCAGCCGGCGGCACCGCGCCGCCTGACGAGCCGCGTCCGTGGACAGCGGCGAGCACCCGCTGCTGGGCGAGGGCAGCGGCTCAAGTCGGCGTCGATGGCGCCGTCGCCGCAAAGCGTGATCGAGATCGCTTTGGCGGAGGCGCGAGCGACGCGGTGCACGACGAGGGGGCGGGCCTCGTCTCGGTGGGCGGCGGCGGGCCGCCTGGCATGTCTCGGCTCGGCGCCGAGGCACAGAGCCGCTGCGAGGCAGCGGCGGCAAGGCACGGCGGCGGAGGCACCATCGCCGGGCAGTCTCGGGGTGGCGTGGAGGGCCACTCGAGCTCTGCCGGCGGTGCGGTCGCCACGCACGGGCACGCGACGCGAGGAGGCGTCGCCGAGGGCGTCGACGAGGCGCTCGACGAGGCGCGGCCGCGGGCCGGGTCCTCTCGGAGCCGCGGAGGCGCCGCTGCAGGCGGCGGCGGCGAGAGCGAAGTCAGCAGGCAGAGCGGCTGTGGCGGTGAGGGCCATGCGGGCTCTGCTGCCGGCTCGCTCGCCTCTCTCGAGGACGCGACGGCCGGGACAGCCGTCGCTGCAGCCGGCGGCACCGCGCCGCCTGACGAGCCGCGTCCGTGGACAGCGGCGAGCACCCGCTGCTGGGCGAGAGCAGCGGCTCAAGTCGGCGTCGATGGCGCCGTCGCCGCAAAGCGTGATCGAGATCGCTTTGGCGGAGGCGCGAGCGACGCGGTGCACGACGAGGGGGCGGGCCTCGTCTCGGTGGGCGGCGGCGGGCCGCCTGGCATGTCTCGGCTCGGCGCCGAGGCACAGAGCCGCTGCGAGGCAGCGGCGGCAACGCGCGGCGACGAAAGCACCATCGCCGGGCAGTCTCGGGGTGGCGTGGAGGGCCACTCGAGCTCTGCCGGCGGTGCGGTCGCCACGCACGGGCACGCGACGCGAGGAGGCGTCGCCGAGGGCGTCGCCGAGGCGCCAGGCGAGGCGCGGCCTCGGACCATGTCCTCTCGGAGCCGCGGAGGCGCCGCTGCAGGCGGCGGCGGCGAGAGCGAGGTCAGCAGGCAGAGCGGCTGTGGCGGTGAGGGCCATGCGGGCTCTGCTGCCAGCTCGCTCGCCTCTCTCGAGGATGCGACGGCCGGGACAGCCGTCGCTGCAGCCGGCGGCACCGCGCCGCCTGACGAGCCGCGTCCGTGGACAGCGGCGAGCACCCGCTGCTGGGCGAGGGCAGCGGCTCAAGTCGGCGTCGATGGCGCCGTCGCCGCAAAGCGTGACCGAGATCGCTTTGGCGGAGGCGCGAGCGACGCGGTGCACGACGAGGGGGCGGGCCTCGTCTCGGTGGGCGGCGGCGGGCCGCCTGGCATGTCTCGGCTCGGCGCCGAGGCACAGAGCCGCTGCGAGGCAGCGGCGGCAACGCGCGGCGGCGGAGGCACCATCGCCGGGCAGTCTCGGGGTGGCGTGGAGGGCCACTCGAGCTCTGCCGGCGGTGCGGTCGCCACGCACGGGCACGCGACGCGAGGAGGCGTCGCCGAGGGCGTCGACGAGGCGCTCGACGAGGCACGGCAGCGGGCCGGGTCCTCTCGGAGCCGCGGAGGCGCCGCTGCAGGCGGCGGCGGCGAGAGCGAGGTCAGCAGGCAGAGCGGCTGTGGCGGTGAGGGCCATGCGGGCTCTGCTGCCGGCTCGCTCGCCTCTCTCGAGGATGCGACGGCCGGGACAGCCGTCGCTGCAGCCGGCGGCACCGCGCCGCCTGACGAGCCGCGTCCGTGGACAGCGGCGAGCACCCGCTGCTGGGCGAGAGCAGCGGCTCAAGTCGGCGTCGATGGCGCCGTCGCCGCAAAGCGTGATCGAGATCGCTTTGGCGGAGGCGCGAGCGACGCGGTGCACGACGAGAGGGCGGGCCTCGTCTCGGTGGGCGGCGGCGGGCCGCCTGGCATGTCTCGGCTCGGCGCCGAGGCACAGAGCCGCTGCGAGGCAGCGACGGCAAGGCACGGCGACGAAAGCACCATCGCCGGGCAGTCTCGGGGTGGCGTGGAGGGCCACTCGAGCTCTGCCGGCGGTGCGGTCGCCACGCACGGGCACGCGACGCGAGGAGGCGTCGCCGAGGGCGTCGACGAGGCGCTCGACGAGGCGCGGCCGCGGGCCGGGTCCTCTCGGAGCCGCGGAGGCGCCGCTGCAGGCGGCGGCGGCGAGAGCGAGGTCAGCAGGCAGAGCGGCTGTGGCGGTGAGGGCCATGCGGGCTCTGCTGCCGGCTCGCTCGCCTCTCTCGAGGACGCGACGGCCGGGACAGCCGTCGCTGCAGCCGGCGGCACCGCGCCGCCTGACGAGCCGCGTCCGTGGACAGCGGCGAGCACCCGCTGCTGGGCGCGGTCAGCGGCATGGATGAGGCGACAGCCCTATCGTCGCGGGCAGTTCCTGGATGGGGGTCAACCGCACTGGAGCTTGGCCGGTGGCGCAGTCGCAGTGCAAGGACCTACGATGGTGATGGTCGCGGCCGTAGAACACGTCGCGCTTCTACTGAGCTATTGGAGGGGCACTCGACACAAGGGTGGGCCCTCGCCTCGAGGCGGAGGTCGCGGCCGATTCACGCGCGAGACGGTGGATCGACCTCGACAGGATTGGCGATGGGGTTGTGCTGTCTTCCTCCTCCTCCGCCGTGTGCCGGGGAGTCGATCAGGCAGTTCACTTTGGGGGCTACGGGTATCCCCCCTGGCTATACTTTGAGATTAGGCATCAAAAGTGGTTCACAGTGGAGGCGGTCGCCGTCCTACAGGGAGTCGGCCGGCGCGAAGCGACGACCGCCGAGCTTTAGGTCGCCGACATCCAGCCGGAGCTGCGAGTCCACACGGAAGCCTCTAGGGCGAATTCACTGGGACAGTGATTTCGCAGAGACTACCTCATTTGCTGCTCCCCCCATGAAGGGGGGTTTGTGTGGGAAGCCAAGGGAGGTTAATGGCTTCCCACATTTGTGATGGGTCGAAATCGGCCCGCCGCATTGATGGTCGAATCGGTGTAACGAATCGAGAGAGAGAGACGCGAGGGCCCAAGAGGCCCGTGGGCTCGCCTGCAGAGCGTCTCTCTCTTGCCATTCTGCTTGTCTGTTTTGTGGCCTCTTCTCTCGTCTGTCGGTGTTTTGTCCCACCCTGAGCATTGTGCTCTTCCCGCCCTGGGGTTGTGCTGTCTTCCTCCTCCTCCGCCGTGTGCCGGGGAGTCGATCAGGCAGTTCACTTTGGGGGCTACGGGTATCCCCCCTGGCTATACTTTGAGATTAGGCATCAAAAGTGGTTCACAGTGGAGGCGGTCGCCGTCCTAACCCGTCTCGGCTGGCGTCCCAGCCGCAGGCGACGTCGTCTGGCATGGCCCGTTCGCGGCTAGCCGTCTCCCGCGCGAGCGAAGCGGTTTTTTATACGAATAAACCCCTCCCCCACCCCCCCACCACCACCTACCTACCTATTGCGGGGCCCTCTGGGGCGGTCAAAAGCGGACCACCTACCTATTGCATAGGGGCCAGCCAGTGTGGACAGACCCCCTATCTGGGTAGGAGCCGGAACCCTGCTCTGCAGGGCCGTTAAAAAAGGAATGCATTATTTTATTAATGGCATTAACTCGGACCCTCATCGGACATTAAGAGTTATTTAAGTCCCTCAACTCCCACCGGGCACCGCTGTTGCACCGCGCACTCGCCACGGCAGCTATGTTTATTGGTTTGTTTATCGCTCGTCGAGGACTGAGAAGGGAGAGCGCCGACCAAGAACGGCAAGGATGCCTGCCACATAGCCTGCCAGGATAACCCCACTTGCCAAGGTCAAGGCCAGGATGACAGCTCTAGAGAGTTGGCAATCACCTGTGCGTGGTTCAACGTATGCCAGTTTCCCGCTAGCCAGCGCGCCTTCCAACACCATGGCAGTTGGACGGCGCAAGGGGCAGCAGAAAGGCTGCCCAGCCCCAAGCCCTTTACAAAATCCGCAAGTCCATCGTGTGGCCACAAACTCGTCTAAGTACTTGACATGCTGGCCTGGCGCCGCTGGCTTGGGATAAGAGGGCTCCTTCGATGTCTTGTTCAAGACGGAACTCCCGTTGCCCTTGTCGCTTGACAGGTACATGACGCGTGCGAAGCGGCGCAGTCGTGGCCAGAGCCCAAGCTCCTGCAGCCTTAGCTTCATGAACGGTTCAGGTCCACATGTAGCCATCGAGTCGGCCTGCTTGACATACCGTTCAGGATGGAGCAGCGGGCCATCGATAATTGAGAGGCAGGCGAGCACATCCGCCTGGCCGCACACAATGTGACGGTCGCACACACCGCCGTAGTCTTCACCAGTGGGGACATAAACTTGGTGATGCAAGTCAAAGCGACTCACATCATGATGGCACCCGTAGACGTGGTCCGCGCGGGTGATGATGAATCGAGTGTACTGCTCGATGAGCCGATGTTGCACGAGGTGCCTTTTGAGCAGGTGGCGATAGACCAGATTGGGGGCGGCAGTGGATGGCGAACGCACCCCTCGCCGTAGGCGGGCGGGGCCAAGGAACCACACGGCGCCCGAATTGTTGGCCAAGTCGAGCCACCTGTGTGCGCCCAGGGCTTGGGCAATGGCAGCGATGGGCTGCTTCCAATTCTCAGGCTCGCGCAACGTCCACACGTATCTGGCGCGCGCAGCCAGGGAACTGTTCAGTAGGCTGGCTGTCTTGGGAACCATCAGCACGAGGTCTGCTTGGTTGGGCTTGAGCACGTGCTGAATGAGGGACCGCTCTGCGAGCTCGCCGCCTCTTATCTGACCGATCAGTGCCACAAGTGTTCTGCCACCGCGCGTCACGTTCCTCGCATGCCGCGTGTGACTCGCTGATGGATCCGTGGCAGACGCGGCCGCCCTGCCGACGAGCAGCGCGGCGGCGGCCACGCGGACATGGGCGGCGGATGGCTCGAGCGAGGCGATTCCGCCGAGATGCAAGGCTACCGCGCCGACGAGGCCCGTCTCGACCAGCCTCCGGGCCTTCCCAGCAGCGTCGGCGGGACACGACTCGGGTACGATGCTGTTGACGGATGGGAGACCCGGCATGGCGCCGCTCCGTCGAGTGTACCTCGCATTCGAGGCCGCGTAGATCACGCCGCACAGGCCGACCATTGCGACAAAGAAGAAGAAGAAGACGATCTGAGTGCGGCAAGCACCGGCGGTCGTCAGTGCCATGCCCTCGTTCTCCTTGGCGCGCCTCGAGCGCTTCTTGCCGTCCATCTTGTAGCCTCTCCACTTCAGCGCCACGACAGAGACGCCCAAGCACCCCACGAGGGCACCCATGAGGAGGGGCCAAAGAGAGCTGCCGGCCGTGACCGTCTCGGCCATGAAGATTTCGGCCTGTGGAAAGGCAGGCGCGGGCGACAGTCCGCCAGGCGCGCTGCGAAGAGGCGCGAGGAGTGATAGAAGCGAGTGGCTTGGCAGGGCACGCAGGGGAGGCCGTGCGGCAGGCAGGGGCAGGGGGGAGACGGGCTGGCGATGCGGTGCTCGGATCGCCTGGTCCGCCCCCTCCTCCTCGCCCTGCTCGACCTCGAGCGTGAAGGAGTCAGCGCAGATGCAAGAGGCGCAGCGTGGCCGCGAGCCGGCGAGGTCACTTGAAATGGAGAAGAGATCGGTCGACTCAACCGTCTTCGAGTCGGCGATCTGAGTGGCGCAGACCTCCGCGGGCCGCGCTAGCTCCTCCAGCGACGCCTCGCTGCGCTGATCCTCCGCCACCTCGGTCTTTGGCGGAACCGGCAGAGGCATGGGCACCGCCTCAGTCTCGGACCACCGGGCCGGGATGGGCAGCGACGCCTGGGCCTTGCCAGAGGCGGCCCAGCAGCCTGGTGGCTCCTCGGACTCGAGCGCAAAGCGCCGTTCCGCCGTGGCCGGGCAGCGGGTGCGCACCTGGAGCGGCCAAAGGAGCGAGTGTTGATGCAGGGCAGACAGGGCAGGCAGACCGGGCAGCGGCTGCGGGTGGGCATAGCCAGAGGGGTGACGGTGTGGCAGCCGATGCAGCGGCGTGGGGGAGTGCAGTGCGGGTCGCCGAGCGCCTGATCCGCCCGCTCCAGCTCTCCCTGCCCGACCTCGAGCAGCGAGGAGTTCGCGCGGGCAAAGGAGGCGCAGGCGCGCTGCCAGTCGGCGCACCCGCTTGAGACGGAGAAGAGATCGGACTCGACCGCGTTCGAGTCGGAGATCCGGGTCGAGCGGAGCTCTGCGGGACACGCAAATTGCCCCAGCGCGGCCGTCAGGCGCGCATCGACGGCCCGCTCGCTCTGGAGGAAGAGGAGGTGCTGGGGCGCTGCCGCTCGCCCGCCGTCCGCCGGCTTGGTCGTTGGCGGGCTGATCGGGGCGCGGAGGCCGATGGACGCCTCAAGAATCGTGAGAGGGGCGGACGCCGTATCCGGCGGCGTCTCGGTCTTGACAGAATCCTTGGTTGGGACTCGAGAAGTGTCCGCGACTGCGTCGTTCGCTCGCCACCCGCCGCCGGCTGGCATGCAAGCGCCGGGAGGAGGAGGGCCGCCGACGCGGACTGTTGGGCTTGAGACGCTCTGGCGCGCGGTCGCCGCGGCGAGGACGCTCGTGAAGGTGCAGAACATGAATCGCGGCTGCAAACCCGGCGGGTGCGGCATTGTGCGGCTCGACTGCTCGCTGTGAAGACACAGGGTGCAGTGTTTCTTTTTGAGAGCGCCTTCGTTGTTAATAGTACAAACCCAATGGTCCCTTGCTAGCGATCCGTCGTTGCAGTCGCACACACTCACACGCCACGCCGCACCGCGCGCCCACCCGCTGCCCCGCCCAGGCGGGAAAGAGATGAGGAGATGGGACAGCGAAGGAGGAGCACAAACACGTATGGGAGGGTTCAGTAATGCGCCACGCTGCCCGGCGTCTCTCACTTTCCGGGACAGCCCCGCCCTTTCGAGGCAGGAGAGTGACGGCTACCCCGTACGCCCTGTTGCTTCTACCCCGACGCCGACCGCCCATTCGCCCCTCCTCGTTCCCGCCTCGAATCCTCCGGACCCCGACAAGCCGCCCGACGTTGGGCCTCTGCCCCGCACGCTCCCGCCCCTCTGCCCCTCACACACACCCAGGCCCGACATGCACATACAAGACAAACCCGGCGTCCTGCTCTCAAAAGAAAAGAAAAAATGGGAAGGAGGAGACCAGCGGGGGAGACTCCCCGCCTATGCAACACCCCAGAGAGGGGCTGCCATCGCCGAAGCTGTGCCTAAGCATAACTCCCAAACCCGCAGCGGCCCGGGGGGCCTTGGGGGCAGCCTGCCGGACCGCTGTTGCACGGGGCCAAGCACCAGAAGATGAGTGGAATTGATGGATTGGGCCGTTGTCCGTGCCTCCCCTCTATACGTCAGAGTGGGACCTACGCCGCGCCGGGTAAGGGGCGCGCCCGGTCCTCGACGGAGCCGCGCGCCCCAAACGACCCGGGCGGCGAGTAGTCGTCCTCGAACCGTCGACTCGTAGTCGCCCGTGGTCAGCGCCCCTCCTCCCCCGCCCGTCCCTACTCATACTGCACCCGAGGCGCCCGCGGCATCTCGCCGCCCATCTTCGGCCACGCGTTGTAGTCGAAGATGGCGGCGTTGCGCCTCGCGACGATGGTCGAGTGCACTTGCAGGAAGCGCTTGCGCTCGCTACTGACCCGCCATCGTTCGCTGTCGGAGGACGCCTTAGCGGCCTTGATGTCGAAGTTGGTGTTGAACCACGTCGCCGCCTCGTGCCCGATGCCGCCACGCGTGCTCGCCGCCCACGTCATAAAGTCGCAGTTTTTGGCGTCGCACGCCGCTGCCTTGGCCTTCCGCTTCGTCGCCTCGGCGTAGTCGGTGGCTAGGCGCTTGCCGCTCGCCAGCGGGCGCAGGGCGCGTGCGGCGAGCCCACTGCCGCCGCCCCCGGCACCGGGGCGAGTGCGGCACCCAGCGCGCCGGGCGCTGGCGGGGGGGCGGCGGCGTCGCCAGCTGCAGCGCAGGCGTCGGCGGCCGGCGCGTGTCCGACGGGTGAGGCGGCGTTTCTTTTTTAAATGAACTCGAGGTCTCTCGAGGTTCTCGAGGTGGATATCCTTTGGCCGCGTTGGTTACCGAGGTTTGGTGTAACCCGAGCCACGGAGGCGTGTTTTCTGGCGGCCGACCGTCAGTGCACGGAGTTGCCACTTCTCCGACTGCCCCGGCTAGTTCCCGAGGTCGTCGGGTGTGACCCCTTCGTCCCCCGAGACCTAGCGCGGGTGGGTTGGAGGGGGCTCGCCCCGTTCCTCCCCATCGGGCCGCGTGAGCGGCCTCGCCACAGCGTCGCAATGTTCTCGCGGTACTCGAGGGTCGGGTTCCATCGCCGCGTGAGCGGCCAAGCCTTGACGGGCATCCGTGGCAGCCCGGTGTATCCGCCCATCGCCGCCGGAGCGTGCCGGGCCGGCGGTGGCGCGAGGAGCGGCGCGAGGAGGAGCGTGGAGCCAGGGAGTAGCATGTACGCGACTGGCGAGTGGCTGTGTTGTGTCCTGTGTCGGAGCCGTACCAAACAAGAGGTAATTAAATTTGCAGCATCAAAAAAGAAAATCCGCGTGTACCCCGCCCCGGGCCCCCGGCTTGAGTGTTGGGTTAGGCCTAAGCCTAGCCGCCATGACTGACAAACCAACGCCACCCGTGCTTGACGAGCTAGCGAAGCTGCGCGGCTCGATCCAATACGAGCGATCGCACTCCATCATCGGAGGCGATCAGACGGTCTGCGCGCCGCTCGAACGCGCCCACTCCATCATCGGAGGGGACAGAACGGGCGGCGACCGCGACAGTGCCTGCTCGAGCATTGACAGCGCCCGCACAAGCACCGACAGCAAGGCAAAGGACTGACAGTCCCATCTCGTGCCGAATGACTAGCTCCCAGGCGCCTATATGCGCTTTGCCGGCGAGATGCGGTCGGCGGTGTGGCAAATGCTCCTCTCTGTGGAATCTCTTGGCCAGATTGAGGGTGGGTGCTGTGGCTGCGGTAGCGTACCTCCCTCAAAAGCACCGTGTGGCTGCGGTAGCGTATGTACCTATCCTCCGCGCTACGTATGGAAAACGGATCGGACAAACGCAAAAGAGCGCCACACACGTAGTGCATCGACGATCGAGAGAGAGAGCACACAATACTCTAGACGCAGACGGTGTGAGACATGCTTGGCCCAGCCACACGACCGCACGAGCCACCGCTCCACGCCAACACGCGGGCATCGGCGGGAGCTAGCTCGAGATGTCCATGGGCGCAATCAACGGATGGTTTCCATGTCTTGGAGCTTCTTTTGCGCGCCGGAGTTGAAAAGCGTCGATTGTGTCATGCGGTTCAGCCAAGCAGCGGAGGGATGAAACATGCACACGATTTGCTCAAACCAAACATCGCCTTCCGTCGCTGTCAGAGGCGTGATCGCTCCCATGTGTACGATGAAGGGTCGGAGCCGCAGAGCACCGGCGAACATGAGAACCTGTTTGAGAATGTAGCCCTTGTCTTCTGACTGGCTTGACTGCTCCTTGGATGGCTTCATCAAGTTGAGCATAATGTATTGCTGGGCGGCCGAAGCGGGGTGCAGCAAGGCGTTCTCACTGAAGTGAATGAGAGGGCGGAGGTCCTCGTGCTCACACGCTTTGTACGCGAATGCGGACCGCGATGCCCTCCCAAGCAGCAAGTCGCACAGCTGGACCACAACACCGACCACATCAAAGAGTAGCGGCAGCAGCGGGTAAATAAGCCGCGAGGGAGGGGCAAATCCTGCAACAAAGCTCTTCTCCACCAAGGTGTCGTTTCCCAAGTCGGCAGCACGGCAGAACCTCTGGTAGTGGACGTGCGCCTCCCACGCCACCCTCCGGAGAGATGTGCGACCTCGGCCTCGAGCTCCTCTCGCAACGCCGCATTGCGCCGCGGCGCTCGTGCTGACAGCCGAGCAACGAAATAAAAAGCGGAGACCTCAGTGGGAGCGAACTCTGACGGAGAGGGAGGTTCCCCGTGTTTGTTGCCACAGGTCCAGTCGAAGCCGGTCCGAGCCGGTCCGGGACTCACGTCGCGAGCTATTGTTCTCACCGAGGCGGCTGACTGGTTGCCCCGGCCGACGGCGCACATCAAGAAGACGAAGACACGCAACACAGGTCACAGCCATGCATACCTCGCCTCCACCTCCACCGCGGCCTCTAGCACGCCGTCTTCCTCCTGCTCCTCCTCGCCCTCAGCGACCACCACCGCAGCATCCACCTCCATCGCCTCCGCTCCCGACTCCACCTGCGCCCCCTCCTCATCACTCACCTCGAACGCCTCCACCTCGACCGCCTCCGCCTCCTCCATCTCCTCCGCCTCCATCTCCTCCGCCTCCATCTCCTCCATCTCCGCCTCCGCCTCCGCATGCAGCTCGGCCCACCGCCCGCGGCACTCGGCGCCGGTGCGTCCAGGCAAGTGCGACGCCACGATGCCCCATTGGCAGGACGCGACGCGCGCTCGCAGCCCGGCCAGCTTCTTTGCTAGACTCGGCACCAGCAGCCGCAAGCGCACGTCGCCCCCTCGCTCGCCACCCCAAGGGAGCGGTGCCGCTGTCTCGTCCGCCACTGAGCAAGCAAGGACGGCCGACGCCGCATCGACGTCCTCGCCGCCCTGCGATGCGCGCGCCGCGCTCTGCAGCCGCGCCAAACCGTCAACCACGGCCTATCCACAGCCGCACGCGGTGAAGGGGCGCACAAATCAGCGTGTGCCGGCAACCGGCGACTACTGCCTCGCACGTGGCCGGAGGCGGCGGAGGGTGGCGCCGAACGGCACGCCACGCGCCGTCTTCGCGCGGCTCACCCATCCCCGTCTCCGCGCCCCAATACGCGGTGCTGCCGCTGCCTGCGCGAGAGCTTCCTCCCTCGTAGTCGATCCTGATCTCGCCTCCGGCGGAAATGGGCTCGGACGCGACGAGGACCATGTGCTGGCGCACCTCGCACCTAGAGAGAATTGCGACTCGCTGTGGCGCGTCCCGTCCGGCGCGACGACACGTGCTGGCGCAGCTCGCACGGTGCGGGCCGCAACACGGGCCACAGCTCGAGCCGCGCGTTGGGCGAGCGGCTGTGGTTGGCGAACGACGCGCAGCAGCGGGGCACGCTGAACGGGCAATTCTCGCTCGCACCGTCGACGACGACATGGGTGCCTACGTCGTGCCTCCTCACGTAAGCGACTTCCGCGAAGCGCAGGCAGTGGCGGCGTCGGCGCCCGGGATCTGAAGCGCGCACGTGCCGCGCCGCTGCAAGCTGCACGGCAGCCGCGGCCCGGAGTACAAGCCGAGCGCCTGCCCCCGCCGGAGAGGCGCCCGCGCCCAGAGCCCGAGCCCGAAATCGCTTGGTGCGACGAAGGACCACGCGTTGAGCGGGCCGTGCGCGGCAGCCGTGAGCAGCGCCGCGGTGTCACGCGCCATCTGCCGTTCGATCGCCTCGGGCGGCACCAGCGTTGGAGGCGCGGGTGGCGACGGAGGAGACCACTCGAAGTCGCACCCGCCATCGGCGCGCGCGCACCACCACCTCCTGCCCATCCACACCGCCGGCCTGCCACACTCGCACAGCGGCTGCATGCCCGCGGTGCCGTCGTCGGTGCGACCGCACGCCCACAGCTCGAAGCTGCAGCCGCCGTCCTCGTCGGCACACCACCAGCGCCGCTTGCGCAACACGGCCAGCGCACCGCAAAGGCAAGTGGGGGGTGGCACACCGCCGCCCCACCGCCGCGGCGCCCCCTCCGCCGAGGCAAGCTGCACAAACCGCGGCAGCTCCGCCGCGGTCAAAGCGCCCTGCAAACTCGGCGCCCGCCCGCCCGCCGCGTGGGGCCGCCCAGGGGAAGGCGCGGAGAGGTAGGCCGGCAGCCGGGAGGAAGAAAAAGAAACGCCGGCCCGAGGGCCTGCTGCCGACTCGGAGGCGCCGCCGCTGGACGAGGACGCGGCGCCGGCATTGAAGGCGCGGATCAGGCTCTCGTCGAAGATGTTGTCCTCGCACTCCCAGCTGTCGTGCTCGGGCGGGTAGTCCTCCCAGCGCACCAAGTACTGGGCCTCTCCGCCGACGTGCCGCCGCGCGAGCAGCGCCTCGACCCGAAACACGTCGCCGCCCAGCCCTGCGACCGGCCCAGGCTGGCGGGCGGAGGCGGAGGCGGAGGCGGAGGCGGAGGCGGAGGTGGAGGCGGGGGCGAAGACGGGCGGCGCCCGAGCTCCGCCTTGGTCGAGTCCGAAGTGCCTTGCCACCTCGACGCGCGAGCGGAAGCGCTTCCCGGCGGGCGAGAAGAAGTAGGTGTCGCAACGGCCGGCTTGTCGCACCTCTGTCTGCGTGTACCAGCCGTCGACGAGGCCCTCCCAGCCGCCGCAAGAGACCTGCAGAGGGGATGGGGAGGTGCATTTCAGCCGACTGATGAAGAGAACGCGCCGGGGGGTAGATTAGGCGAGGGGGGTGGGGAGGAGGCGAGGGCACCAGGTACTCGGAGAGGCCGCCAACAGAGCGGCTTCCTCCTTCTGCTGTCTGCTCGTCCGGCTGGCATTGCGCGTCAGGCCCACCCGAGGGACGCGCGGGAGCGGGGCAGTAGAGCCGCGGCCTCTTCACCGCTGCAGCGACCGGTGCGCCCACGCCCGGCCGCTTGCCTAGCTGCGGCGGCGGGGCTGCCTGCGGCGGAGGGGGCGCCAGCGGCGGCGCGCTCTGCCGGCTCGGCACCGGGTAGCGGAGGCGTTGGACTTGCGTGGCCGTGAGCGGCGTCAAACCGAGAACGCGGGCGACTGCGCTGCGGCCCTGATGAGGCTGGCCACTCGGCGAGATCCAAGTTATTCTGGAGAGTGGAGTCGCGCGAGTGGAGTCATCAGTTTGACGCCTCCACCCTCGCACGAGAGCCGGATCGCCACCGCAAGCAGAGATGTACGTGCGGAGATACGTGCCTACCGCAAGCGTGACACGCTCAAGTGGTTCTCTGACAATGCACGCCGCGGCACAGCGGAGCAGCATGCGCCCGGACTTATCTTGAGGCCCGCGGCCGCCATCTCCATCTTGGTGAGGCCCGAGCCAGCGGCCGACCCCGCCGCCTCCTCGATCCCCGCCTGCGCCAGGCTCCGCTGGCCTCGCCGGGCGGGGTCGGTGCCTCCGCCCGCCCCGACACCGCGGCTTTGTCCGCGGTGCTGCGCCCGCGCGTCTCCGCCGCCAAGCTTAGCTTCGAAGAACGTCGACGGTCTCCTCTCGCGCCGGCCGTCGCCCCCCTCCTGCACCGCCGCGCCGCGAGTGTCAGCCGCGCTGATCTCGCCCCCGTGCCGCCCGGCGTGTGCTCGGCCGCCGCCGCCGCCGTCACCACCAAGCGAGGAACTGGCCGCCAGCAACGCAGCCACGGCCTTTCGCTTCCTGCCCGCCCCAGGACGCCGCCCGCCACGCCCGCCCTTTTTGATCGGCACCGGCTCGAGCACTACCCGCTGCGCCGCCTCCCTGTCGCCGCCGGGCCCCTGACTTGTCCCGGCGGCAGCGGCCGACCCCGCCGCCTCCTCGATCCCCGCCTGCGCCAGGCTCCGCTGGCCTCGCCGGGCGGGGTCGGCCGGGTGAGCTGCCGCCTGAGCTCCCTGAGGCTGGGCGGCCTGAGGCTGGGCGGCCTGAGGTTGGGCGGCCGCCACGGAGGCGACCTGCACCTTCGCCGGCGGCGGCCTCTTCTCGCCGTGGCGCCAGCGGCAAGACTTGCCCTTGTGGCACTTTCCCTCGAGCCACGCCTTGCACACCTCCTCCTTTTGCGGCTTTGGAGCCGCCGCCGCCGCCGCCGCGGGCGCCGTCAGGTCGACGGCTTGTCCGCGGTGCTGCACCCGCGCGTCTCCGCCGCCAAGCTTAGCTTCGAAGAACGTCGACGGTCTCCTCTCGCGCCGGCCGTCGCCGCCTGGCCGGGCCGGGTGAGCTGCCGACGACGACGACGGAAGAACCCGGTCCACCTCCCGCGTGCCGGAGCCCGCCTCCGCCCCCTCCGCTGCCACTGCCGCTGTCGCCGCCGCCGCCCCCTCATCACTGCTCTCCTCCTTCTCCTCCTCCTCCTCCTCCGTCGTCGTCGTCGTCGCCGCCGCCGCCGCCGCCAGCTTGGCGCCGATGCGCTGCGCGATCTGCGACCTCTGCCTTGCGCCTTGGTATGACGCGACTCCGACCTCTGGAGCATCGCACAGCTCCTTGAGCTGCGCCAGGCTCAGGCCACCGCTGGCGCGCAGCCGCTTCGCCAGCGCCTCCGAGCTGTCCCACCCCACACTCAGGCCCTTCTGATCGCAGAGCGGCTTGAGGCGGAGAGGCGGCAGCAGCTCCAGCCAGGAGAGGTCGATCTCGCACGGATCGGGCGCCGGGCCGGCCTCGAAGCGCACGACCGGGCGCGCGCCGCGGTTGGAGGAGCGAGCTCGCTGCTCAGCTCCCGCCGGCTCGGCTCCCGCCGGCTCAGCGCCCGCCGCCACCGCCCCTGCTGTCGCCGCCGCCGCCGCTGTCGCCGCCGCCGCCGCCTCTTCGACCGCCCGCGCGTACGCCACCGCCGCCTCCACCGCCGTGCCGAAGCTCCCGAGGCTTGGTTTGCCCGACAGTCGCGCATGGTACGGCAAGCGGTTAGAGGGATTCTTGATCACGCCCTTGTAGCCGGTGCCGTTGTTGCTGGACAAGTGCAAGCGCAAGCCCTCCGCCTCCGGAGCCTCCTCCTCCGCCTGCGGCGCATGCGACGAGGCAGCGACGGAGGCTGAGCGATGCCGCACCGTCTCGGAAGCTGTCGTGGGTGCATTTGCGCCGGCAGGGAAGATCCGCTCGCCCTCGGCCGCCGGAGGCCCGCTGCTCGCCTCACGACGCCACCGTGCGAGCTCGCACGGATCGGGCGCCTCGAAGCGCACGACCGGGCGCGCGCCGCGGTCGGAGGAGCGAGTTTGCTGCTCAGCTCCCGTCGGCTCGGCTCCCGCCGGCTCAGCGCCCGCCGCCGCGGCCGCCGCCGTCGCCGCCGCCGCCGCTGTCGCCGCCGCCGCCGCCGCCTCTTCGACCGCCCGCGCGTACGCCACCGCCGCCTCCACCGCCGTGTCGAAGGTGCCGATGTAGACGTGCCTGCCGTCCACCGCGCGCTTCGCCACGAAGCGGCCAGAGGGGAGCTTGACCACGCCCTTGTAGCCGGTGCCGGCGGCGCTGGACAAGTGCAAGCGCAAGCCCTCCGCCTCCGCGGCCACTATCGAGGGCTGATACTCGCCGACCGACCGCGCGTACGCCACCGCCGCCTCCACCGCCGTGTCAAAGAGGCCGAGGTTAGCCACGCTGTGAATCGCACGGAAGCGGCCGGAGGGCTCCTTGAACACGCCCTTGTAGCCGGTGGCGTTGCTGTTGCTCGAGAGGTGCAAACGCAAGCCCTCCGCCTCCGTCGCGACCGCTGCCCGTTGAGGCTCGGATGCCGCGCTCCTCGGCTCGGACGCCGCGAGCGCTTCAGTACGCGGTGCCAGCGGCATCAGCTCTGTGCGCGAGCTGAGGCTCTTGCACAAGTGACCTGCGGCTCGCGCGAGCGGGTAGCATTTTCTTTTTAGCTAGAATTCTTAAGCTAGAAATGGAGGCCTCCTCGAGAGCACTCCCTTTGTTCTCTTCTCATAAAATCGGAGGGTCGGCCCACCTTCGTGAACTGAAGCGACCCAACGATTTTGTGAGTGGCAGCAAAGGGAGTGCCTCGAGAGAGCCCGCCAAAGCAGTAGCTGTGTGGGCTGCGAGACGGCCGTGCGACCACACGCTGGCGCACATTACTTTTTTTCCGCCGCATGGCCCATTCCCCGCCCGGCGCCCGATCCGCATGCCGAGCTGCAGCGCGCGGGTGCTCAATGGGGCGGCGCGAGTCCGAGTCCGTGTCGTGGAGCTTCTTTCTGAGGCTGAGGGTGAGGCGGAAGGCGCCGACGCTCAGCTGGATCCGGCAGTCGTCGTCGAGTCCGAGTACCCGACTACATGTACATCCCAAGTCGTGCGCGAGTCAAAAGTACAAAGAGAGGAAGAGGGGATTGATTCCGGAGCCCCTCTCGCAACACTGGTCACTGGTTCGGACTGGCCCCGCTTATCTAGCCGCCGAAGGCCTCCTCCGGGCACCCACCTCACCCCGCTCCGCCCCGCCCCGCCCCTCCCTCTCCCCGCCCCCTCCCCAAAGCCGCACTCGGCTCTGCCTTCCTCCCGATCCTCACCCTCGTGCGCTCGCCGCCCGCGCCTCCTCCTCCCCCATGCGAGAGAGAGAGTACGAGCAGCGCAAGCACACCTCGCAGCCAAACCGAGAAGAAAGCGCGCCCCAGATGGAGCGGCTGCCTGCCGACAACTCCATCTCCTTCTCCATGACGCCGGCACCGTCACCAGCCAGAGGAGCCGCTGCCTTGACGCGGCCGGTTTCAGCTTGGAGTGAGGTTGAGAGAGAGAGATTTGTGTTGGATTTGTGTTGAGGGTTGATGACTGCACTTCAAGTGCTCCAAGAAGAGGATGTTTGAGGGGCGGTTTTGTAATTTGGACCGAAGGATCTAATTAGATTAGTAGCAAATGAGATAGTTAGTTGGCTTAGATAAAACTAGACAGTGGATGCGTGCGCGTGGTTGGTATTCGTTCGAATGAATGCATCGATCGCCCCGCCATGCATGTTTTGAATGAGATAGTTGCGAAGGATTCCCGGTCCAACCGCCGCGCAGCAGACGAGCGCTTGATGACCATCTCCCTCCTACACACAGTGAGAGTCCTCAACCATCGCGAAGCAGGAGGCAGACACCGGGTTGACATGTAGCGGCGGTTGACATGCCCAGGGTCGATCTCGGACTATCTCGGGCGGAGGTCCTGCTCGGCTGACCTAATCTCGCCTGTGATCTCGCGCAAGCTCGGTCTCCCCGAGCTCGGCCGACCTTCCAAACTGTCCCTATGCGAGCCTCGCCTCGCCTCGCCCAATCTCGAATCACGTTGCCTCATATCTCGGCTGAGCGCGGCCATCCTGCCGTCAACCCGCGTCGTACCGCAATCGCGATCTCGTGCCCTGTCATCTCGGACAATCTCGGCTTCCCTGGCCCCGCCCGACCTTTCAAAGTGTCTCTATCGACGGATTGCAGGCTAACCTCCCCTCACCTCGCATGATCTCGGGTGATCTCGGCTCCCACCCTACCCGAGGAGGTGACTGCCTCGCCTTACTCGTGACTGTAGGTGGCGGCGCACAACCTCGACATGGGCTACGAGTGGTGCTCGCTGGGTCTGGTGTGAGAATGTGTGTCGTGTTCGTGTCTGGTGTCCATTATAGCTCCGAGTAGAGGGGGCGGTCTGCTGCTTCATAGGGGAAACCTGGAGCGCGGAGCTAACCCTCGGAGACCGTGTTTACTTTACGGCCCTTTCCCTGCGAACGCGCACCCCCCAGGGCTAGGGCTCTCTAGCCCGTAACCCGATCCCGATCATCCGGCCCGCTGGGTGCGCTTCTTAGCTCCCCGGCCCTGGATGTGAGGCTAATGACTGCACTCCAAGTGCTCCCCCGGCGCTAAGACCTAAGAGGTTCCTCTTTTCCGCCCCCCCCCCCCCCGCAAGGCGCGCGTACCAGACGGCGGGGAGGGGCTCGTGGAAAAGAAATGGTGGCAATGTGGCGTCGGTGGGCTACCTCTACGCGGGTTTGGAAACACGCCAGAGACAAGGCGTTGACGGGGGTCGTGGGGTGCAAGGAGCGTGGCCGTCAGGTGGACGGACCGCTCGACCACTCGACTGGAAAGGGATGGGTCAAAGACCACGCGCGTGGAAAGCGATGGTTGGATCAAGATGGCTACACAGGCTGGAAGTGGACGGGGGGCAGTACTACGACGCGAAGTAGTGGGCGTCAAGAAAGCCATAACGCGGCTGGACCCCCCCGGCCCCGCAGAGTGCGCGCACAGTCCCCACAGAGACCCGGGTCCCGGCCCTCAGGGCCGAGGAGGGTGATAAAAACACGAAAATAAGTTTTCACAACTGGCGTTGGTCGAGTCAGAACATTTCTTGCGTCCCTCCGCCCGAGGGGGCCGCCAACATGGCATGTGTCGAGAAGGGGAGAGAAAAGCGAAGAGCGGGGCGCGGGTAACGGTAAGTAAGGCGCGCGGGGCAGCAGTGCACTCGCCCCCGTCGGATGCGACGGCGCCTCAGGCCTTTGCCGATTTCGCCTTTTGCGAAGTGGAGAGTGCGGAGAGGTTGCCGCTCGAGGCCCATTTCCGGTTCGTCGAGGAGAAGACCTTCATGTCCTTGAGCATCATCGCCTTGAACTGCTCGAAGGTGATGCAGCTGTTCTCGCCGCCGCACGAGGCGATCATCTGGGGGGATATGGGGAGATATGGAGCGTGCGGGCCGAGAAGGTGACTGAGTGCACCCATCCGCGACTCTCGCCCCAGCCCTTGCCCTGACCACTACCCTGACTAATCCATTTTGACTCTCGCCCCAGCCCTTCGTCTAGCAACCCCTTGACTAGCCGACAGACCTCCTCGAGCTCGGCCTCCTCGTAATCCTCCCCCAGCGTGGCGCGCAGCTCCAGCTTGGAGATGAACCCGTCGCCGTGCAGTCAAGGATCGCAAACGCGCTATCTAGATGTGCGGGAGGTGTGGAGGAGGTGTCCGGGCGGGAGGTCTGGTGCAAGGGTGCGGTGGGAGAGAACCATCGAGATGCGGCCAGATCTGTAGAAGGTGCGCGGAGACTCACGGTGGGGGGGAATTGCACGAATCGGGCTTACGTCGGCGGGAGGGGATACCGGAGAGATTGTTGT
>NW_005199544.1:40642-41885 GCF_000372725.1 Emiliania huxleyi CCMP1516 | reverse complement strand
GGACGGGGGAGAGGAAGAGCAAGGCCGAGAGAGGGCAAGGGCCCGGGCGCTGGCATACCAGGGGGGGCAGGGTGGTGGGCGGCGACCGCCGCATACCGTCCTACGGCGGGGACTATCGCTACGCCAGGGAAGACAAGGGCGTCGAAGTGCAGCTGCTGCTGTTCGAATCGTTCGGCGGGTTCGGAAAGGGGGTCCGTGAGATCCTCCGGAAGGCGGCGGACGTACTACAGAACAAGCTGACGCGGGCCCAGTACCTCGATGAGGTGACTTGGACCACCAAGAGCTGGCTGGGGCTGCAGAAGCAGCGCATCTCAGTCGTTCTTCACACGGCAATCGCAGAGCAGATTGTGAATGAGCTTGCCTGTGGCGGGGGTGGGCGGGTGCACGGAGCTAAGTGCCTCGCCACCCTCGCAGGAGTCGCTTAGGCGGCTCCCGTGGTGTACCTGTGTTAGTGCCAGTGCGAGCCAGTCCCGTGCCCAGTCCTGTGCCCAGTGTTGTGCGAGGGAGTTTTGTTGTAAAATTCTTTCTGAGGCTGAGGGTGAGGCGGAAGGCGCCGACGCTCAGCTGGATCCGGCAGTCGTCGTCGAGTCCGAGTACCCGACTACATGTACATCCCAAGTCGTGCGCGAGTCAAAAGTACAAAGAGAGGAAGAGGGGACTGATTCCGGAGCCCCTCTCGCAACACTGGTCACTGGTTCGGACTGGCCCCGCTTATCTAGCCGCCGAAGGCCTCCTCCGGGCACCCACCTCACCCCGCTCCGCCCCGCCCCGCCCCTCCCTCTCCCCGCCCCCTCCCCAAAGCCGCACTCGGCTCTGCCTTCCTCCCGATCCTCACCCTCGTGCGCTCGCCGCCCGCGCCTCCTCCTCCCCCATGCGAGAGAGAGAGTACGAGCAGCGCAAGCACACCTCGCAGCCAAACCGAGAAGAAAGCGCGCCCCAGATGGAGCGGGAGGCGAGCGTTGCCGTGCTCAGGAAACCTGCCCTGCCGACAACTCCATCTCCTTCTCCATGACGCCGGCACCGTCACCAGCCAGAGGAGCCGCTGCCTTGACGCGGCCGGTTTCAGCTTGGAGTGAGGTTGAGAGAGAGAGATTTGTGTTGGATTTGTGTTGAGGGTTGATGACTGCACTTCAAGTGCTCCAAGAAGAGGATGTTTGAGGGGCGGTTTTGTAATTTGGACCGAAGGATCTAATTAGATTAGTAGCAAATGAGATAGTTAGTTGGCTTAGATAAAACTAGACAG
>NW_005199544.1:18982-36297 GCF_000372725.1 Emiliania huxleyi CCMP1516 | reverse complement strand
GGAGGTTTGGGGGAGGTGTGGGGAGGTGTGGGGAGGTGTGGGGGAGGTGTGGGGAGGTGAGGTTGGGCCGCGCCGTAGATGAAGTTGTCCAGCTTGATGTCGCGGTGGACCACGCCGCGCTGGTGGCAGTACAGCGTCGCCGACAGCATCTTCTCGACCAGCTTGCGTGCCGCCGCCTCGCCGTAGCCGTGCCTGTGCCGCTTCATCCGCGACACGAGCGCGCCGCCGCTGCACAGCTCCATCACAATGTGCAGCTGGTTCCGCCTCTTCTCCTCGAACCACTCGTGCTGCGGACATGTCGCGGACGTGTCGCGGACGTGTCGCGGACGTGTCGCGGCCACGCGCCTTCCCTCCTCTCCTCGTGCCGCATCTCTCCTACATCTCTCCCCCTCTCTCCCCCCCCACATCTCCTACATCTCTCCTACATCTCTCCCCAAACAGAGATGTTCGGGTGGGTTCGGGTACTTTGGGGTAGGGGAGGGTGTGTTCGGGTACTTTGGGGTAGGGGAGGGTGGGTTCGGGTACTTTGGGGTAGGGGAGGGTGCACCAGCTTCACGATGTTCGGGTGGTCGAGCGAGCGCTGCACCTCGATCTCTTGCCTCAGCTCCTGAGAGGTGGGGAGAGATGGGGAGATGTGGGGAGACGTGGGGAGATGTGGGGAGTATTGCCTCAGCTCCTGTTGGGGAGATATGGGGAGATATGGGGAGATATGGGGAGATGTGGGGAGGATTGCCTCAGCTCCTGTGGCGGGGCGGAGAGAGGGAGAGGAGAAGCGCAATGGAGATGCGGGCGGCGGGGCGATGCGATGGCTGGAGATGGAGCGAGAGGAACACTCCTTCACACTTTGAGTGTGGCAGGAAGGAAAGGGAGGGTGGGTGTGGGTGTGTGGGGGGAGGGGAGGGGATATGGGGGGGGGGAGTGGAGGGGAGCGGGGAGCGGGGAGCGGAGGGGAGGGTTTGGGGGGGGAGGTGTCGTTGAGGAGAGGCGGGCGGGCGGGCGGGCGGGCGGGCGGGCGGGCGGGGGCGGGGGCGGGGGCGGGGGCGGGGGGGGAGGGGGGGGGGGCAGGACTGGTGAGGTGGAGGTTTGAGGGGGAGGCACGCCTCCATGTCTAGGGAGGGTGGGTTCGGGTACAGTGAGGTAGGGGAGGGTTGAGGTGAGTGGGTGGCGAACCTCCATCGTCTCACCGCCCATGTTGTCCAGCGAGACCGTCTTCATCGCGAAGAGCTCGCCTGGCGCGCGGGAGATGTGGGGAGATATGGGGAGATGTGGGGAGATGTGGGGAGATCGCCTGGCGCGCGGGCGGGCAGCCGGGGCGAGTGGGAGCGGGGAGGCGACAGCAAGAGGTGCCGCAGTTGAACGCGGGGGCGCGGCGCTGAAGCGGCAGCAGCGGCGGCGGGGAGGGCAGCAGTGAGGGTAGGCTGCGGTGATCCAGGGGGGGGGGGGGAGGAGCGGCCCAACTGGGCGGGAGAGGCGGGGACCCACCAAAAAGGCGGCGGCTCGGGCCGCGGCGGCGGCTTGCGGACAAAACGGCGGCTGCACTAAAGGCGGCCATTCTCCCCAAGCCGCGTCGCCGCCGGCCGTGCCTCCGCCCGGTGTGCTGCCGCGATGCAAACCCCGGGCGGGCGGGGAGGCGCGCGGGCTGTCGGGTCAGGCAGTGGCGCGGGCGGACAGCCCGGGCCCGGCTGGCCGCGGCAGCGCCCCGAGGGGCGGAGGAGGCGAGAGGGCGGTGTGCGGGCGGGAGCGAGCGGCGAAAGAGGCGCAAGCGGCGGGCCTCACCGGATGAGATCTTCTTGACGACCTGTACCATGCCGCACGCGCCCCGCCCGAGCTCGACGCCCTGCGACAGGTCGTAGACCTCCCACACTGGCAGCTGGTTCTTGCGAACCAGCACTTCCGAGAAAGTTTTCGTCGTCTCATTCTTGTCGCGCAGGTCGGTATTAAAGTTGCCCTTGCTCCGCCCCCTCCTCAGCCCTCTGCTCGGGGCGGTGTCTCCGTCCCGGTGCGGCTCCTCGTTCTTGGAGCTGCAGGCGCCCATGGGGAGCTTTAAGTGGCCCCGGACGGGCAACAAGGCGGTCAGCAGGCACGCCGCAGTTCGATTTTCGAAAAAAGAAAAGCGCTCCTCCGTGGCGTGTGCGTGTGTGCGACTGCAACGACGGACCGCTCGCAGAGGACCATTGGGTTTGTACTATTAACAACGAAGGCGCTCTCAAAAAAAAGAAAAATGTCTTCGCTCGTAAGCACGCCGCTCCATCACGCCGCTCCATTCATAATGGTGTACCCGCGGAATCCCTTGCTCGTAAGCGGGGTTTTCACCGCTCTGGTACTCGCTTAGTGTGGGTAAACGAAAGTACCGTATACGGTATACGGTACTATCAGAGAAAAAGCCGAAAAAGACGCCGGCGGCCGTCCACGACGAGCCAGCCAGCTGCCGGCTCGCACGGCAGCCTCTCCCTCTCGACCAGCCTCAACTTCCATACAGTCAACATTTTGTACCGACGTGCCGATGCTCGCAGAGGCAATCGCGTTCGTCGAGGAACTCGTGAACAACTCGGCGGGGTTCAGGAACGGCCCGGACGGCGAGGCCGACGACTGGAAGTCCATCCGCAGCAAGATCGTCGCGGACGATATGGCTCGATCAACTACGAGGGGATCGAACAGATCTGGGGCGCCACTTCGATCCAGCACGTCGCGTGAAGCGTGAATCGTGATCCTCTTGTCACGTCGCCAACGACAAAACAAACAACAACGACGACGCCTTGCAGCAGGACATGTTCGACGCCATCGTTGACGACCCCGTCGGTGCACCGAGCGACGCGCGCGCACTTCCGCGCAGTACCATTAACGCCCGGAGAACTTCTCAGCGATTTCTTTTTTCCTTCGTGCCAGTTTGACCTTGCGAAGCACGCCGTCGCCGGTTGCAGCTGTCGCACACGGGGATGATCCATGGACAATCAGTGCGATTTCTTTTTTCCATCGTGCCAGTCTGACCGCGCGAAGCAGAAGCACGCAGAGCTCGCCGTCGCCGGCCGTCCAGCCATGCTTACGCGGGCATGCTCCTGCCGGCGCTGCCTCGCGTGCGCCGCCGGCGGTTGCGACCGGCACATGTCCGCCGAAGACGCGCTCGCCGCGGCGGCCGCGGAGGGCCTCGTCCTCGTGCGCAGCGCGAAGAACATCTCCGGCTTTGTCGGCGTCTCCTTTCGCGATACCTCGCACGTCCACCCGTTCTATGCGTCCGACTACACCACCCCGAGCAACGGCAGGACCGCGCGGAAGATACTGGGCTTCTTCGCCACGGCGGAGCAGGCCGCGCTCGAGAAGGCCAGGCACGCTCGCAGCATTCGCAAGCGGGTCGGAAGCGGTGGCGCAAACCTTGCCCGCTCCCACCCGCCGAACGGGAAGCGGCCCGCCGAGACGTCTACTGCACAGGCTGGCGCCGCGTCGCCACCCCAGGCCTGGTGGACCTACAGCAGCGCTGAACGCACTGCGATTGAAGCGATGAGCAAGAGCCAAGTCGAGCAAGCCGCGGCCAGCGAGGGGCTCGTGCTCGAGGCGAATAAGACCGACCCGTCGCGCTACAAGGGCGTCATCGAGCGGAAGGGCGCGGGCGGCGCCGTCGTCTACTCAGCGTACTGGCAGCCGTGCGCAAGCGACGCTCGGCGCCTCGGGTTCACGGGCTGTGGCATGCGCTTCGGGTTTTGGACCCGGCCGGAGCACGCCGCGCTCGCGCTCGCACGGGAGAGGAAGCGCGCCTTCGAGCGGGCGCCGCCGGCGGTGGCGGAGCCGCATGCGCCCGATCCTCTGGGTTGCGCAGCGCCGCATCGACGCATGCCGCAAAGCCCGGCAAGCGCTGCGCCCGGCCGCGACCCGCAGTCCCCGCTTCGAAGCCCTCTGAGGGAGCTCTCGCAGCTGGCCGACGACCGGCTCGCCACCAGGCAGGAGGCCTAGGCGGATCTATGAGAATAATTATCGTCTAGGTCAAGGCGGTAGACAGATCGAGTGCTGACGGGCGAGTCGATCTCCTGGCAGTGATGTCCGAGTGCCGTATTTGCCACCCTGCGCTGCGGTTGCAGGCACACGGTCCGAGGTTGTTGCGGCGCCATAGTGGCGGCCGGGCCCCACGCAGGTAGTGGCGGCCGACATCGTTACGTTGGCATGCGTGGCCCGTGCTGATTGAACGCAGATGACTGTACGTTGCAAGTCCTTGAGATCACTGATCGGAAGCACTGCGAGATGAAAGATGATTGTCCGTTTGTCGGAGAGATCGTGTTAAGTCGTGTGCGCCGTGGACCGGACCTGCTGTACCTCTGTACCTACGAGCTACGTGTGTGTGTGTCTGTGATGAGCGATGGTCCGAAGAGCGATGACTCCTTCGCGCTTGGGGGAGGCGCAGGCCGTTGTGCGTTGAAGCGGGTGGGTTTGAATGGCATGCTCATGCTTTTTTAGCGCGCTTAGGGTATTATACGCATGAAAGAAAAGAAGGCAGGCAAGGCAAGAGGGGGATGGGAGGACAGAACGTGTGTGCTCGCTAGAGGGGCTGTTACCTGTTTTTTAACGGGCTGGCTGCACACATGATACCGTAGCAAGCACCTGGACGGGGCGGCACAGCCCGCCGCTCAGCCTGCCGAACAGTAGGATCCAAGATCATCATCTTCCTTTGTTCAACTCAGGCCTCCAACTCTTCGATTGCGCACTGCTCCCTGTCGATAGCCGTACCTGAGCGTTTGCAATGACTGAGCCTTCCCCAACCCCCCTCGCCCACATGTTGCCCTGTGCCATTAAGAACGTTGAGGCACACCCGGAGGAGTGCAGGCAGGGCCGGTACGTCGCGCAGGTACTCGTAGGGGTGATGCTCCGAGAATCTTGTTGACCCATTATGGAGCATCTCTGCCATCAACGTCGAAATTCTCACCATTTTCAGTGCACCTGATCCGACGATGGTCTCGGTCTGCTCCGGATCCGCATACTGAGTCGCGACATAGTATGACGAGCGCCCCGGGTTTGCCCCCTGCCGGTAGCCGCCAGCCCCCAGAAGCAGGTTCTTGTTGCGGTTGAACCAAGACTGGAGGGTCGAGATCACAGTCTTCTCGCGTTTGGATCGGCAAGGCTGAAAGGCATTCTGGCGTGAAGCGTTTGGGCACAGCTGCACAACCCACTTGCTACTGGTCCCGACGGCATGGTGCACCCTGGACTGGCGGTGAGCCCTGGCGTGAGAGAAGATCAAGGACTTGCCGCTGTGCGTCCAATCGCCCAGTAAAGGCGGGATCAACGTGACCATGTCGTTGTACGAGGACAGTCGAAGCATGCTGTGCGGGAAAATTGCCTCGAGGTGTTCTGCCATGGCTCGATTGCCGAGGCGGGGAGATCCGAAAGTGATGAGTGCGTCAGGCTTGCGATTCGACGCAGCAAGTTCAGCCGCGGCGATCATGGCAATCGGCGAGCCCCATGAGAAGCCACTGACGATGACGGGAGCCATCGGGTGATCGTTGAGGATTCCGTCTATCATCTTGAGCACGGCGCTGCGCATCTTTGTCCAGTAGAACTGCCACAGCCTTGCAACCTTGCACCCGGCACAGTAGGGCGTCTCCGTGGGCCAGAAGGCGTCCTCAAACACGTTATGCACGCTGTGAAACCAGCGCTCTCCAGCGGTAGTGCGTGCCGTCGTGCGCCACAAGGACTCGTTCATGAGATGCTCCAAGCTGACGCTGCCTTTGAAGCTGATCACCACTGTGCCGTCCTTGGTGAGTGACATATCCACAGAGCGTCGGAAGCTCGGAAAGTTGATGTGGCCGACGCTGCACGCACGCACTGAGTAGTTGTGAAAGCTCTCCTCAGCGACAGCTCGCGCTACTCGTAGAGTGTAATCATAGCTGTTGCGGAAACTATGCAGATTGGCATAGGTTCCCGGCCTCGCAGTGGTGGCCATCTCGCTTGCATTGGGCTTGGGCGTGGACTTGGGCGCAGACTTGGGCGCGGACTTGGGCGCGGACTTGGGCGCGGGCTGGGCCACGCACGTCGTGGCCACGATCGCGAGCGTTAATGGTACTGCCACCCGCATGGGTTGCAAGCACGTGAGAAGCAGCAAGGCGCTGCCCACGATCTCGCGGAGGCGGGCACGTGGCGTATAGGCCACGGAGCACGGGCGGGAAACACGGGGAGAGTGTGTGAAGTGACCAGCGCAAAGCGCCATAGGACGTATTTTCTTGTCAATAACAAGGTCTGTGAACATCAACAACACTGCTCGCAACATGCGTGTCGCGCACTCTGTTCCTCACTCAGAGCACAGAGGGGGGTCACAACTACCGGTCTCTCGACTAGCTGCCACGTTGCCGACCGAGAGCGGATCTCCTCCTGCTCCGCAAGGAGGGTGGCGTGTGTGTGTGTGTGTGTCACAAGGAGGGTGGCCAAGGCTAAAGTCTTGCCGGAGCCGCCGGGCGTGTTGACGACTTGGAGAAGGTCGCCCTTGTACTTGTGCTTGTAGAGATGCTCGAGGGGGTGCTTTGTGGGGCGGTGCGCAGCCAGGCCAGCAGTGAAGGGAGGCGCACCCTCACTCTCCTCGTTCGTGCACGGTATTCGGATTTTGCTATTTGCTCGTGTGGGGGTATATTGCAGATTTGTCAATGGTACCGCGTCTGCGACGCGGGCGCCTTGCGGGCAGAGCCCTTAGCCACCCTTCATATCTGTCAAAAAGAATTACAAGGCCGGTTTGGCCTCGGCACATGGTGCACGCCGGCGAGCTGAGCAGCGAGCCAGCGCCGCTGCTCGGCCAGCGAGTCGTGCTCGGCGGGCTCTCCTCCCGTCCCGAGCTGAACGGGCAGCGGGGCGTGGCGCAGAGCTTCGAGGGCGGGCGGTACGCTGTGGCGCTCGAGGGCGGCGGCGAGAGCGTGCGGGTGCGGCCGGGTAATCTGTCGCCGGCTGCGGCGAAGCGGGCGCCGAGCGGTGTCGTGGCAGTCTCCGGCGAGGTCGTGGCAGCGGCGGAGCGTGGCGAGGAGGAGGCGGTGCTGTCGTGGCTCGACAGTGGAGGGCGGGCCAACGCGACGTACGAGAGAGACGGCGTGAGCGGCCTCACGCTGCTGATGGGCGCCGCCCACAACGGCCACGAGCGGCTGGTCGAGTTGCTTTTGCAGCACGGCGCAGCGGTCAACCTGCAGAACAGCATCGGCGGCACCGCGCTGATGATCGCCGCCAACTACGGCCGCGAGCGGGTGGTCGAGCTGCTGCTGCAGCACGGTGCGGAGGTCGACCTGCTGAACAGCGCCGGCTACACCGCGCTGATGTGCGCCGCCGAAAGAGGCCACGAGCGGGTTGTTGAGCTACTGCTGCGGCGCGGGGCGAAGGTCAACCTGCTGAACAGCGACGGCTGGACCGCGCTGATGCTCGCCGCCCACTACGGCCACGAGCGGGTGGTCGACTTGCTGATTCGGCACGGCGCTGAGGTCAACTTGCAGAGCAGCAAAGGCGTCACCGCGCTGATATACGCCGCCGTCTTCAACCGCCCCGCCGTCGTGCGGCGCTTGCTGCGGGCGGGCGCAGACACGGCGGCGCGCGCTGAGAACGGCAAGACGGCGCTGCAGCTGGCCAAGGAGGAGGGCCACGCCGAGTGCGTCGAGGCCTTCAAGAAGCACGTCCAGGAGGTGGTGGCGGGACGGCTCACGGCGACGGCAGCCGGCGGCGCAGGCGCAGGCGGCGCTTCCTCCGGCGGCGCTTCCTCGGCTGGATCGAGAGTCGCGAAGACGCCATCTCCAGCGGTGGCGGCGGGGCGGGCGCCAAGCGGTGTCGTGGCAGCCCCCGATGCGGTCGTGGCCGCTGCTGAGCGAGGCGAGGAGGAAGCGGTGCTGGCGTGGCTTGAGGGCGGCGGGCGGGTCAACGCGACGTACAAGCAAGGCGAGCGGAGCGGTTTTACGCTGCTGATGGGCGCCGCCCACAAAGGCCACGAGCGGGTGATCGAGCTGCTGCTGCGGCACGGCGCTGAGATCAACCAGCAGAACAGCGACGGCTGGACCGCGCTGATGTACGCCGCCTTCAACGGCCACGAGCGGTTGGTCGACTTGCTGATACGGCGCGGCGCTGAGGTCAACTTGCAGAACAGCGACGGCGGCACCGCGCTGATGTTCGCCGCCGTCTTCAACCAGCTCGCCGTCGTGCGGCGCTTGCTGCGGGCGGGCGCAGACACGACGCCTACCTTTGACGGCAAGTCGGCGCTGCAGCTGGCCAAGGAGAAGGGCCACGCCGAGTGCGTCAAGGTCTTGGCTGAGGCGGCGGCGGCTGCAGACGGCCGGGCAGGGGCGGGCGGCGCTCCCTCGGGCGCGGCAGCGGCAGCGGTGGACGCGCCGCTGCTCGGCCAGCGAGTCGAGCTCGGCGGGCTCTCTTCCCGCCCCGAGCTGAACGGGCAGCGGGGCGTGGCGGGGAGCTTCGAGGGCGGGCGGTACGCTGTGGCGCTCGAGGGCGGCGGCGAGAGCGTGCGGGTGCGGCCGGGTAATCTGGCGCCGGCGGCGGCGGCGCCGAGCGGTGGCGTGGCAGTCTCCGACGAGGTCGTGGCAGCGGCTAACCGAGGCGAGGAGGAGGCGGTGCAGGCGTGGCTTGAGGGCGGGGGGCTGGTCGACGCGACGTACGAGAGAGACGGTGTGAGCGGCCTCACGCTGCTGATGGGCGCCGCCATGCACGGCCACGAGCGGATGGTCGATTTGCTGCTGCGGCACGGGGCGAAGATCAACCTGCAGGACAGCATCGGCGTCACCGCGCTGCTGCTCGCCGCCGTCTTCAACCAGCTCGCCGTCGTGCGGCGCTTGCTGCGGGCGGGCGCAGACACGACGCCTACCTTTGACGGCAAGTCGGCGCTGCAGCTGGCCAAGGAGAAGGGCCACGCCGAGTGCGTCAAGGTCTTGGCTGAGGCGGCGGCTGCTGCAGAGGGCCGAGCAGGGGCGGGTGGCGCTTCCTCTGGCGCGGCAGCGGCAGCGGTGGACGCGCCGCTGCTCGGCCAGCGAGTCGAGCTCGGCGGGCTCTCTTCCCGCCCCGAGCTGAACGGGCAGCGGGGCGTGGCGGGGAGCTTCGAGGGCGGGCGGTACGCTGTGGCGCTCGAGGGCGGCGGCGAGAGCGTGCGGGTGCGGCCGGGTAATCTGTCGCCGGCTGCGGCGAAGCGGGCGCCGAGCGGTGGGGGGAGAGTCTCCGACGAGGTCGTGGCAGCGGCGGAGCGTGGCGAGGAGGCGGCGGTGCTGGCGTGGCTCGAGGGCGGGGGGCGGGCCGACGCGACGCACGAGAGAGACGGCGTGAGCGGCCTCACGCTGCTGATGGGCGCCGCCCACAACGGCCACGAGCGGCTGGTCGAGTTGCTTTTGCAGCACGGCGCAGCGGTCAACCTGCAGAACAGCATCGGCGGCACCGCGCTGATGATCGCCGCCAACTACGGCCGCGAGCGGGTGGTCGAGCTGCTGCTGCAGCACGGTGCGGAGATCAACCAGCAGAACAGCGACGGCGGCACCGCGCTGATGAACGCCGCCTGCAACGGCCACGAGCGGCTGGTCGAGTTGCTTTTGCAGCACGGCGCAGCGGTCAACCTGCAGAACAGCATCGGCGTCACCGCGCTGATGCTCGCCGCCCACTACGGCCACGAGCGGGTGGTCGAGCTGCTGCTTCGGCACTGCGCTGAGATCAACTTGCAGAACGGCGACGGCGTCACCGCGCTGATTTACGCCGCCCTCTTCAACCACCCTGCCGTCGTGCGGCGCTTGCTGCGGGCGGGCGCAGACACGGCGCCCACTGTCAACGGCAAGACGGCGCTTCGGTGGGCCAAGAAGAAAGGCCACGCCGAGTGCGTGCGTGCCCTCGAGGAGCACTCATCGACCGCAGCAGAGGCGGAGGGGGAGACGGCGGTCGCAGAATTAGCCGAACAGGCCGCGGCGGCCGCACGCGAGGCGGCAGCGGCAGCGGAGGCGGCGGAGGCGCGCGATGCTGCCGAGGCTGCGCTGCGCGAGGCGGTTGAGGTGTGCGAGCGAGGCGACGCCGATCTCGAGGCGCTCAGGGCGGCGATCAATACGCATACCCAGGTCGCCGACGGCTCGGAGGCGCTGCGGGCGGCGCGGCGGCTGCGCGACGAGCTGGCCAAGCCGCTGAAGCGGCAGCGGCAGAAGGAGGAGAAGGCGGCGGCGAGGCAGGCGGAGGCGGCAGCGCGGGCGGTGGAGCGGGCGGCGGAGCAGGCGGAGGAGGCGCGGGCGGCGGAGGAGGCGCGGGCCGCAGAGGAGGCGCGAGTGGCGGAGGAAGCGGATCGGGTGGTAGCAGAGGCTGCGGCGGCGCGGGCGGCGGAGGAGGCGGAGGAGGCATCGCGCGCAAGGGAGGAGGCAGAGGCGAGGGCGAGGGAGGAGGCGGCAAGGGAGAGGGAGGAGGCGGAGGCGGAGGCGGAGGCGGAGACGATGGCGGAGGCGGCGGCGGAGGCGGCGGCTCTAGAGGCGGCAGTGGCGGCCGTGGCGGCGGCGGAGGCAGTGGAGGCGGCGGCAGCGAGTGTCGCCGCTCTCGCCGCCGCCGCCGCGCCGCCCGCCGCCGTCCCTCTCGACGAGCTCATCGCGGCGACCGACGGCTTTGCCGAGGCGCGCAAGGTGGGCGAGGGAGGCTTTGGGCGCGTCTACCGCTGCGGCGCGCTGCCGTCGCTTCCGCGCGTCGCTTGCGGGTTCGCCATCAAGACAGCGCTGGTCGGTGTCGGCGCCCAAGGCCTCGCCGAGCTGCAGAGCGAGGTGCGCACCCTCAGCGCGGCGTGCCACCGGTCCCTCCTCCCTCTGCTCGGCGTCTGCTTGGCGCCGGCGAGAGCGTGCCTCGTCTACCCCCTCTGCCGCGGCGGCAGCCTCGAGGACCGCCTCTACCGCGCGCCAGCCGCGCTGCAGCGGCTCCGCATGCTCGGCTTCGAGACGCCGCCTCCGCCTCTCTCCTCCGCCGCACGGCTCCGCGTGCTGCGCGACGCCGCGAGCGCTCTGCACTACCTGCACAAGCTCTCGCCCATGATCCTGCACCGCGACGTCTCGGCGGGCAACATCCTGCTCGACGAGCGCGGCAACGGCTACCTCGCCGACGTGGGCCTCGCGCGCGCGGCAGAGGCGACGGCCGGTGGCAATGGACAGGTCTCGCACCTGTCGACGCAGCGTATCTTTGGCAAGCCAGGCTACATGGACCCGATCATAACGCAGGACAACCAAGCTTCGCAGCTGACCGACGGCTATGCGCTCGGCATCACGCTGCTCGTCAGCCTGACCGGCCGCGGCGCCGTCGGCTTGCTCAACGCGTGCGAGGATGAATTGGAGGAGCCCGACACGGCGGAGAGCATTGCGGCGGCCGACGCGGGCTGGTCGGCGGCGCAGGCCGAGGAGCTGACGCGGCTAGTGGTCGGGCTGGCGTACGAGCGGAAGAAGAAGCGGATGCCGCTCGCAGAGGCGCTGCCGCGGCTGGAGGCGCTAGTCGAAGCGGCGGGGGAGGGGGAGGAGAAGGCTGGGGCCGAGGAGCGCCTGTGCGACCTCTGCTGGGACGCGCCGCGCTCGGTCCGTTTCGCGTGCGGCCACGCGCTGTACTGCGAGACATGTGTGCCGCGCGTGCTGGAGCGCGACACCAACTGCCCGGCCTGCCGCCAGCCGGCGCTGCCCATCGCCGCAACTGGGCGGCTGGTGGCGGCGCAGACGACGTTTGTCCACCAGCCGCCCTCGCGCCCCGCGCCCCAGGCTCAGCCTGCAGGCGCCACGGAGGCGGTCGGTAGGCGAGGGGGGCGAGGGGGGCGCGGCGGGCGTGGCGGGCGGGGTGGGCGGGGAGGGCGGGGTGGGCGGGAGAGGCCGCGGGGCGAGGGACGTGGCGCAAGTGGCTCGTAGCTCAAAAAAGAAATTTAGGAGAAATCCAGCGCTCCATGGTGCACGCAACCGACGATATTCGGTTGTCCTAGCAACATCGTCGAAATATCTGAAGATCTGGCCGGGGGATTCTCCCCAAACCTTGCTCAGCTGATCCAGCCTGGGGGGAAGGCCAGCCCTGGGCAAAGAAACCAGCACCTCATCAGGCTTCCCTGAGCGTCTCATACAGCTCGGTGATCGCGCCGGCCGGACACCACTGTAACGCGGTCCGTTCCGGGCATTTGAACGCGACTTTCGGGGGCAACCTTAATTAATAATGAATTAATAATCATCGGGCGGCGGCGCGGCGCGGCGGCGGGCGGGGCGGAGCGGGGCGGCGCGACCATCTGTACTGACCGGGGCCTCTGGCCTTTGGAGCAGAGCAATGGTCGCGCCGCCCTCGACTCAAGGGGCTGCCTTCCACCCGTAGCTGCTCAGGCCGGGGGAGGGGGGGAGACCTCCTGTTCCTCGCGGAACGGGAGCAGGGGCCCCTCCTTGCCCGGTCTGCGATGCAGGGCGGTGGTCGTGCCATCTTCGCTTCGTACTCGAAACCACCACGCCGCAATCGTCGCCGGCGCGCGACACGTTCCCGTAGGCCGGACTGTCCTCGTCGAGTGCGTGCCGCCAAGGCGGGACGCACTCAGGGACAGTGCCGACGGGACGCGGCTCGAAGGGGCCGGCGACTCTCGCGGAGGCACGGCTGGCAACCGTGGCGCGAGGCTCGTCTTCGGAAAGACCAGGATAGCTCTACTGGCAAACTTCTAGCTGACACGCGCGCCCCGTCGAGCTGACGGCGGGCGCGCTGCGGTCGCACGCCCACCCAAGTCATATGCCATGGCGTGCGATCTAGATTCAGCCCACGCGCCTCTGCTCGCAAACACTCACCCATTGAATTGTCACTGCCCGTGAGTGCGAGATAGGGCTAGCGGCTGGCCGCTAGCCTCTGAGGAGGGCGTCCATAGACACCTCACATGACCCCACACACGGTCTCGTCCGTGCCTTGCGGCTGGCGGCGAGATTGCTAGAGGCGGAGCAAGCCTGCTCTAGTCTCACATGTTACTTCCTGTCGTCTGTTGTCTTGTTGTGCCCTTGTTTGTTCCTTTGGCACCTTGGAGTGCTGGGAGGGGCGACAGGGATGATGTGGCCCTGAGTTGTGTATACGCCGCTGGCTGTGTGTCTTGTGAGCCTGTTTGTGTCTGTGTGTTGCTCGTGCGTGTCGTCATCATCTGTCTAGCGTCCACCCATACCGCGTTGGTGTCCAGTCCGAGCCTGGCTTTCTTCACCTTTCTACCTAACCTAAGAGACACGGGACATGCTTCCGAGGAGCTATGGAGCTTCTGCTCACACTCTACCCCCCAGCCGCTAGCCCTATCTCGCACTCACGGGCAGTGAAAATTCAATGGATGAGTGTTTGCAAGCAGAGGCGCGTGTGCTGAATCTAGATCGCACGCCGTGGCATATGACTTGGGTAGGCGTGCGACCGCAGCGCGCCCGCCGAAGGCTCGACGCGGCGCGCGTGTCAACTAGAAGTTTGCCAGTAGAGCGATCCTGGTCTTTCCGAAGACGAGCCCCGCGCCACGGGTGCCAGCCGTGCCTTCGCGGGAGCCGCCTCTCGAGCCGC
Organism: Emiliania huxleyi CCMP1516; assembly: GCF_000372725.1. Lineage (NCBI taxonomy): Eukaryota > Haptophyta > Isochrysidales > Noelaerhabdaceae > Emiliania > Emiliania huxleyi. The sequence goes on along the minus strand of NW_005199544.1, from coordinate 22,821 downwards.
GTCCCGCCGGCACTGTCCCTGAGTGCGTCCCGCCTCAGCGGCACGCACTCGGCGAGGACAGTCCGGCCGACGGGAACGTGTCGCACGCCGGCGACGAGTGCGGCGGGGTGGGTGTGGGTACAAAGCGCCGCTTCGACGAAGCGAGGTTGGCAGGCGCCCCTCACGAGTCCGTTCAGACATGCCACACGCCCCTCGCAAGCGAGGTTGGTAGGCGCCCCTGGCGAGACCCGCAAGAGATGCCACACCACCCTCGTACCTATACTCCACCAATGAGAAGGTGAAGAGATCTTATCGGCCAGGCGGGCAGGGCAGGCGGGCCGGCGGGGGCGGGGTCAGGGGAGACTATTCCAAGACTCGCGAGAGATGCCACACGCCCCTCGCGCGAGATGATGACGACACATGGCACACCATAATAGTTAGAGGCTGCGCAGGCCTCCCCCGGTATTTTATTGGTCGATACGAGTAGAGCCGCATTATATGAAAACACCCCAGAACGGGTCGGACACCGTCCCACCGTCGCCTCGCTACAGACGTCACGCCCCCGCGCGCGGGGTGGCGCGAGAGCGGAGAGGAGGCAGGAGCTGCTGCCGGGGCGCGTCCCGCGCGTGAGAGAGAGAGATGTTAGAAAACCAACAAGAAATCACGACTCTCAGACACACAGATCATCTGACAGATCACAGTGTCAGTGATAGAGGCTCGCCAAGCACCGCTCAGCGGCGAGGGGGAGGGCGGTGGCGGCGGCGGTGAGGCGCGAGGCGGTGGCAGCGGTGGTGCGGACAGCGGGATCACAGGGGAGGCGGCGGCCACGAGCGGAGCGGCGGCGAGAGGGGGGCAGCGGCGAGGCGCGCCGGCGAGCGAGAGCGGAGAGGCGCCCGCGCCATCAGAGGGACGCCGCCGCGAGATGGAGGGCGGCGGTGACGGAGGCGAGGGGCGAGGCGGCGGCGGCGGCGGCGGCGGCGAGAACGGCGGCACCCCGAGTTTGTCTCGGTGAGCGGAGCGGCGGCGGGAGGAGGAGCAGCGGGCGCTCGCTCGCTGTTGCGCTGTTTTGAGCCTGGGAGATCCCATGCCACTGCGACCGGCGTGCCCGGGAACGGAGATCGCGCGCGCGCCGCATTCACGACGCGCGCGCGATCTTCGCGGAGTCGGGTCCCCAGAGGGCAGCGGTCTTTTCGGCCGACGTCCAGCGGCGCGCAAGGAAGCAGGCGCAGCGCCGGCGGTCTCGCGCTGCATGGGCCGGCAGGGTGCAGTGGCGAGGGGCGGCGGGCTCGGACGTCCACCGAGTCGCTCCGCGCGCCAGGCGGAGCGCGCGCGCGGACCAGGAGGCTCTCGGCAGGCTGAAGAGGACATCTGCGCTTATTGCGGGCGGAGGCGGGACTCCACTTTGTATTCGCCACACGCCTCCCTACCGGTATAAATACCGGGGGAGGTATTCTTCTCAATCTGCCGGCGCGCCCCACCCTTTCAATCTTTTAGATGAGGCCACGGGTTCTAAGGCGGGCGAGGCGGCTGCTGAGGCGTTGGCGGAGGCGGCGGTCGACGCGGTCTACGGGGCGCTCGTGGCGGCGACGCTCGAGGAGTGGGCTGGGGCGAGCACGGACAACCCCGTCTCCGCGGAGGACGCTCGAGGCCCAGGCCTCGAGTGTCGGGATTGTTTTGAGAACTTTTACAAGGAGTACGACGTGGAGCCGTGGCTGTGGCGCCGGGCGTTGCGTGAGGGCTGGTCGGAGCTGGGGGGCTGGTCGAGAGAGGAGATGGAGGCGGCGGAGAAGGAGATCTGGCGCGGCGAGAGTTCTGAGATCTCTCAGCTAGGCGAGATGGTCTGCGATGGTTGCCTGGAGGGCTATTTGGGGGGCGGCTTTGGCGACTACTCGGAGCTGCGCAGCGGCTACGTTGCGCCGTATCCGGGTAACCCCTGGATAGGTCGCTCGCGCGACCTCTCCTGGATGCGCAAGGGGCCCATTGGGGTCACGCGGAGGGAGGCGCTGTTAGCGGCGGAGGAGGCGAAGGCGGCCGCACGGGCGGCGGAGAAGGCGGCGCGGGCAGCGGAGGGGGGGAAGGGCGGCGGCAGCGGGCGGCAGTCCCGCGAGGCACGCCGGCGGAAGGGTTCGTCTTCGCGGGGCGGGGTGCGCACTGCGCGCCGCGAGGATGAGGAGCCTGAGCCAGGGGAGGGTTGGGAAGGGGGGGCGAGGCCGGAGGAGTATGACGGCCTCTTCGACGGCCCATAAGGGGCCGTTGTCTGCTGTGCCTTTTGTGGTGCTAGTTCGTGCCAGTCTGCTGTGAGAGGGGCTTGTATTCGTAGAATTCTCAATCAGGCTGTGAACAAGTCTCCAGCGACCACACACACGCACCATGCTTTGCGCCACTGGCAGCAGCGCCAGATCAGGCAGCGGCTCGGGCAGCGGCTCGGGCAGCGGCTCGGGCAGCGGCTCGGGCAGCGGCTCGGGCAGCGCGGGCTCGAGCAGCAGCGCAAACTACACGGCCGACGAGGCGGAGGAGGAGGCCGAGGCGGAGGCCTTTGCCGAGGCCCGCTTCGCATCGATCGAGCGCGCCTTTGCCGCCGCCAAGGCGAAGGGCGTGCAGTCATCCACGCGGCTCGTCAAGGAGCTGCGAGCCCTCTTTATGGCTGGCACATTCGAGGTGCGCGCAATGTTGCACTGCGAGTACCGTGTCTCGGCCCTCCGGCAGTCTCGCGACACACCGCGACGCGTAACCGCGTTGCGTCGCAAACACTAGAATCACAGCGCAGGGCTGTGCAGACTAGCCACAGCCCGCGCTTGCCTCCAAGGTGGAGCTGATCGACGACTCTCTGCTCGTGTGGGAGGTCGCGCTGCACGACTGGGCGTTCGACCCGTCGTCGCCGCTGAGCAAGGACCTCGAGGCGCGGAGCACGGCGGCGGCGGCCTCTCCACGCGACGCCCCGCCAGACGCCCGCCGCTCGCGACACCCGTAGGCGCTGAGCGAGGCGGCGGGCGACCTCGTTCCTCTCATCCTGCGAGTGCACTTCTCCGCCGACTTCCCCTTCTCTCCGCCGCTCGTCTACGTCGCCCGACCGACGGCGCGCCCGTGTTCCAGAGAGCCGAGAGGCGGAGAACGCCAGATCTCCCCATATCACCCCACATCTACACACAACACAACGCATACACATCTCTCGCCGCCTCACGCCGCGCAGGTTCGCTCCGAGTATGTGTTTGACGGCGCCCTCTGCATGGAGATGCTTGTCGACTGGCAGCCGCAGGTCCTCGAGATATGGGGGAGATAGGGGGAGATAGGGGGAGATAGGGGGAGATGCTTGTCGACTGGCAGCCGCAGGTCCTCGAGATATGGGGGAGATACGGGGAGATAGGGGGAGATATGGGGAGATGCTTGTCGACTGGCAGCCGCAGGTCCTCGAGATAGGGGAGATACGGGGAGATAGGGGGAGATATGGGGAGATGCTTGTCGACTGGCAGCCGCAGGTCCTCGAGATAGGGGGAGATACGGGGAGATAGGGGGAGATAGGGGGAGATGCTTGTCGACTGGCAGCCGCAGGTCCTCGAGATAAGGGGAGATATGGGGAGATAGGGGGAGATGCTTGTCGACTGGCAGCCGCAGGTCCTCGAGATATGGGGGAGATAGGGGGAGATATGGGGAGATAGGGGGAGATGCTTGTCGACTGGCAGCCGCAGGTCCTCGAGATATGGGGGAGATAGGGGGAGATAGGGGAGATATGGGGAGATGCTTGTCGACTGGCAGCCGCAGGTCCTCGAGATAGGGGGAGATACGGGGGAGACTTGCCCAACCCCCGAACCCCCCCCACACCCAACCCCCAAACCCCGCATCCCCGTCGGCAGTACGGCAAT
>NW_005199544.1:8836-17808 GCF_000372725.1 Emiliania huxleyi CCMP1516 | reverse complement strand
AGTTATACCGTCAAAATACCGCTTACCGGATATTTTGCCGATTTGGCTGATTTTGGGCCCAAACCAGCTGATTTCCACGGAGTTTCCTCGGGAAACTAAAGAGGATAGAGGGTGCTGTGGAGAAACACGGAAAGGAAACGAGACGGGGTGCGCGAGGAAACATGGAACGATACAGCCGAAAGCGACCCATACCAGGCGGACAGCAAGCGCTAGAGTGGCGGTGGGAGCACGCCGTCGCGCAGAATGAGACAAGGCCCTGGGGCCGCGGACATGCAGACGCCAGACAGAGTCATGTGAGAGCTGCGATGCCCGGCCAAGTTCTTTAAGCTCGCGCCGGGCGCGCGGCTGGGCGCGGCGGTTCAGCGCACGTAGTGCACCCACTGGAGCGCGCCGTTGACCCACTCCTCCTCGGCATTGGCGCCATACCGCTTGGAGCACGCCCAGCGCGTGCCTGGCGGAGCGGAGGCGTACGGGTGGGCGGTGTATAAGGTCAGGCGGGAGAGAGAGGCGGGCTGAGAGGGGCGTGGGGCAGAGTTGGCTCGCACCTGCGCCCGGAGCGGGATAGTCGCCGAGCAGGGTGGCGCGGCCCGCCTTCATGTCTGCGAGGCCGGCGGCGTACGGCGGGACGACGCAGACCTGCTCGAGAACAGGGCGGCTCACGACGGGGCGGCCTGGGAGCCTGCCGAGGCGCAGCGGGCGGTGGGGCAGTGTGGACGCGTACCGATTCGGCGTGTCCGGTCGCTGGGTTGTACTCGTCCTCGCAGAAGAGTCCGTGCTGCTGGCCGGCCATGGGTGCCACGACAGCCTTGGGCTGGGAGCGAGGGTAGATTGTCGGCACGGTGTAGGCGGTCGTCGCGAAAGCTGCGAGGGAGAGCATCGCTGTGACCTGCAGTACGGGAGACGGCAGGTGTTGGGTGAGGGGCGAGAGGGAGCGAGAAAATGTAGGGGGAGCGTGTGCGCGTGTGCAGATGAGCCAGGCGCTGGCGAGGTGGCAGGGCGCAATCACTTTGCTGCAATCTTCTTGAGTGTTGGGGTTCGAGTTCCTCGCAGATGGGGTTGCGTTCTGTCGCGCCAAAACGCCCGACGAAGCGAACGCCCTACCTATCCCCAGCCGCGCGCGAAGCGAAAACAGATGAAAAGGGCGATATAGGGGTACTACCTACCTATTGCAGGGAGGGCCCTATCGGCGCTGCCCTCGGTGTCACTGCCCGCGACCGTCGTCACTCACCTCTCCCGTCGCCACCTCAACCCGCCGTGCGGGCTGCGGACGCCATACCCACAACGCTGCTGGATTCGGGACAGCAAGGGCTCGGTAGGGACCGCGCGACTCCAAGGGATCACAAATTCACAATGTTTTTCAGTGTATGTAGCTCTTACGAACATACCCGAGGGTGAACTGCTGACAGGGTTTGCGATGAGGAGCGATCCGAACGTGGTATTCGGGTGATCAGATCACTACCGCCGAAGCGCAAGCGCTTTTTTATTAGATTATTGAATTGAACCTCACACCAAGATCGTGCAGGGCGGGGACACATGTCCCTAAATCCCGTCTCTTCTGAGGACCTTTACCGGAAAAGTATACCAAATCGCTTGGGAGGGGCCAGCCAGTATGTATGGACAGACAGACCCCCTATCCGGCTAGGAGCCCGGGCCCTGGCGAGTACTCGTTACGTGTGGGTAAGATAAACCATAAAAGGAGTTGCGAAAGCGCCCTCGGAGGATTGGAATAGAGATGTAGCTAGAGCGCTCTGGATATGGAGCGCTGTAGTGTGTAGAGCTGTAGAGCTCTACATTCGGCGCGGGACGATGTGAGTCCGATGTAGAGCGATGTGTAGAGGCGCTCTACAACGTGAAATCTCTGCAACAAACTCTACTCTCTACATCATCCCAGTACACAACCCCCTTGGAGCCCCTCTCCCTTTTCTCCCAATAAGCTAAAAGCACGTACTGTTTGCGAAGGATACTCGAGTATGTTGCCTTTCGCGAGATCGGGAGGTTCTCAGGAGAGCGAATGCAGAGGAGATCGCCGCCGTGATGGCGCAGGAGACGGCGCCGACGGTGACGGCCGCCGCACCGGCGCGTACACCAGCGGCGACGAAGCGTAAGGAACGGAGTACGCACTTCCTCGATCGAGCGGGATCACTTTCCTTAAGTTTTTTTCATCATTTTCTTCTCGCATCTCGGTACACTCGGAAAGAACTTGGAGCACTTGGAGTGCAGTCGGTAACCTCACATCCAGGGCCGGGGAGCTAAGAAGCGCACCCAGCGGGCCAGATGATCGGTATCGGGTTCGGGCTAGATAGAGACGTAGAGAGCCCTAGCCCTGGGGGGTGCGCGTTCGCAGGGAAAAAGCCGTAACCCAACATAGAGGGCGTTGCTAGCTTTTGGTATTAAAAAATAAAAAAAGCCGTAAAGTTTACACGTACGTAAGGGGGAAAGAAAAATTTACCCTCCCATACGTGTTGGGCTCCTTGGGCTCCTCCTTCGCTGTCCCATCTCCTCATCTCTTTCCCGCGCCTGGGGCGGGGCGGGGGCCGGGCGAGCGGTGCTGAGGCCTGAGCGGCGTGTGCGTGTGTGTGGATACGGCAGGTGTGACTACGACACGGGACCACTGTGTTTGTATTATTATTAACAACGAAGGACTCTAAAAAAAGAAAACTAGGTGTGCACTCTTGGAGCACGGCGCCTGCTTCTTGCAAGGCGCCGGCCTCGGGGCCGCCTCGGCGCGCCGCACGGGCGCGGCGAGCCTCTGAGCGGGAGCCGAAGGTTTGCCTGCGGGAGGTGGTAGGTGGGGTGGTTTGACTTTGCCGCAGAGGCCGTCCTTAGCTGTGAACAGCAAAACGGGACAGTAAATGGTTCAACCTTCCTCACCCAATGGCTCCTTCGAACTCCTGGGAGGAGTTTGATGAAAAGGGTCTCAGTCGGTACTCTGCCAAATCGTCGCCGGCAGGACGGCTGCGTTCTCGCCCCTCTGTCTTTTGCGACGAGCGGGCCTTTGCTGCCACCGACTCAACGGCGTGGCGGCGCGCGAGCGAATCGGCATTCACCAACTCGGGGCCCGCCGAAAGTTCAGGCTCGGGGCGCCGCCTCCCCCCACTCACCGAGAGCTTGCCTGAGCCTTCGGCGGGGACGGTGATGCAGCAGAAGGCGGCCACAAAGCTGCAGGCCGCGACGCGCGGCTCGTTCTCGCGGGCCGAAGCCTCCTGGCGCACGACGATCGCGCTGGTCAGCGCGCCGGTCGGCTCGAACGAGGTGGAGTGGGCGTCTCTCGGCCCGATGAAGCGTCTCGGCGCAGGCGAGTTTTGCGTCGCCTCCGCCTGCTCGCTCGACGGCGCGCCGTGCGCCGTCAAGACGCTGCGACCCGAAAAGGAGAAGGTCGAGGTGGCGGTGGCGGACTTGCTGAGGGAGTCCTCCCTGCTCTCGCGGCTGCACCACCCACACATCATCCGCGCTCTCGGGTTCGGCACCCGCCCAGCCGCCGGCTCCCAGGCGGGCGGGGCCCTGGTCCCCTTCCTCTGCCTCGAGCTCCTCTCGGCCTCCCTCTCGGCGTCGCTACCGCCGGACGCCTTCACCGCCACCGCCCTCGCCCGCAAGCGCGGCGTCAAGGCGTGGCCGGTGCGGCGTGCGATCGACGTGGGCCGGCAGATCGCCAGCGCGCTCCGCCACTGCCACAACAGCTTCCTGCCCGGCTATCGGCTGCTGCACCGCGACCTCAAGCCGGACAACGTCGGCTTTGCCTCGGACGGGCGGGCGGTGCTGCTTGACTTTGGGCTCTGCAAGCTGTGGGAGGTAAGCAAGCGGCGCGACGGACCCAGCGACGGCCGAAAGATGACTGGCCAGACAGGATCGCTCCGCTACATGGCGCCCGAGGTACGTCCTAGCGCGGACGAGGGGCACACGCACTCGCGGAGCACACACACACGCGGGGAATCGCACACACGCGGGCGGTGTGTGTGCGTTCTCGGGGGGAAAGGCTTCACCGCAGACATGAGTGCAATAGGTTGCGCTCTGCAAGCCGTACGACCACACGGCGGACGTCTTCTCGTGGGCGTCGCTTCTCTACGAGATGGCGGCGCACAAGAAGCCGTACTATGCGATGGACGCGCAGGCCTACATCTCGCAGGTCTGCAACGGCGGGTACCGTTGCGAGCTACCCGCTGCTATCAAGGCCATCCCCGACGTGGCGGCGCTCCTCTCGGCCTGCTGGTCGACCTCCCCGTCTCGGCGCCCAGACTTCGCGCAGGTCGTGCCGGTGCTCGAGGCGGCGCTCGCCGCTCTGCCGGCCGCGGCAGACGCGCAGCAGGAGGGCGTGGCCGGCGCCAAGGAGGGCTGCAGCTGCGTCTTGGCATAGGCCCGGGGCGTGACCGCACGCGGGCCTATGCCGAGTTGGGGCAGTCCTATCTGTTTGCACTCGGACGTTTTCGCATGCAGAGTCCTTGAGGGCCCAACGCATTGCTGGAGAGGGCCCATGCCAGATGTGCATACACGTCCATGACCATGTCCATGTGCATGCACTAAAAACTAACGCGTGGTGACACGGCGCCCGCGGTGGCACAGCGTTACACCCTCGTACACTGTACATGTGCCTACAAGCAGATCGCGCAAGCTCTTCCCACCGCGACCGGAACCTATGCGTTCCTGTTCATGGTGCGCTCTTTTAGTCCGCGCGCGGCCCGGATCCCATCAGGCAAGAAGATCACGCAAACGCTGCCCTCGCCTCTGAACAGCTGCGTCTCCCGGGTGCGCCTGCATAGCCCCTGCCACCGCCTCGGTCGCGCCCACAGTCACAGCTCGCTGCCTCCGCGCCCGCGCTGCTGCGTCGCTGCCGAAGCACACGTTGAACATCGCCCTGCAGCCAGACTGCTGCACAACCGCCACCTGCGGGTGAGCCTGCAGCGCCGCCACAGCCACCTCGATGCCGCCCGCGTCTGCTGCGCGCTGGATGCGTGCGAGCGCTGCAGCGTCGCTGCCAGAGCACACGTTGGCCATCGCCTGGCAGCCATTCTGCTGCACAACCGCCACCTGCGGGTGAGCCTGCAGCGCCACCACGATCGCCTCGATCGCGCCCGCGTCTGCTGCGCGCTGCTTGCGTGCAATCGCTGCGGCGTCGCTGCCGAGACACACGTTGGCCATCGCCCCGCAGCCATTCTGCTGCACAACCGCCACCTGCGGGTGAACCTGCAGCGCCGCCACAACCACCTCGATCGCGCCCGCGTCTGCTGCGCGCTGGTTGCGTGCGAGCCCTGCGGCGTCGGTGCCGGAGCACACGTTGCCCAACGCCAAACAGCCTTGCTGTTGCACGCCCGCATCCTGCGGGTGAGCCTGCAGCGCCGCCACGATCGCCTCGAACGCGCCTGCGTCTGCTGCGCGCTGCTTGCGTGCAAGCCCTGCGGCGTCGGTGCCGCAGCACACGTTCGCCATCGCGCAGCAGCCATTCTGCTGCACGTCCGCCACCTGCGGGTGCGCCTGCATCGCCGCCACGATCGCCTCGATCGCGCCTGCGTCCGCCGCAGCTTGCTTGTTCCGCACCTCAGCGCACAGACGGCCCAACCGCCCGCAAGCCGCAAGCGCGACGCGACTGACCGACCCGTGCGCCCGCAGCGCCGCTGCCACCGCCGCCACGCCCATCGCCCGCACCTCCGCGTCGCTCGGTGGCGCAGCGGCGGGGACATGAGCAGCAGAGCCGCTGCCGCTGCCGCTGCTGGAGGAGCCGCCGCCGCCGCCGCCGCCGCCGCCGCTCGGCGCAGCGTGGCGCTGCCGCTTGGGTTCCGGGCCGGCGCTCGCACTCCCCTCTGTCGAGTTCTTGCGCACGGCCGCCACCACCTCGGCCCCCATCTCCATCTCGACCTCGATCACGTACGCCGGGTACATCTGGCGCGACTCGTACACCACGTGGACGATGGAGGCGTCGCACCCGTTCTCGCCTCCGCCGGAGACGAAGGGGCGGTGCGGCCCGCCGCGCACGCTGTTGTAGAGGAGTCGGGGAGGGCCCTCGACGCGCACGTCCGGCATCCGCATCGCCCTCGTCTCCGCGCTGATGCGCTGCCCCATCTCCTGCTGCGAGCCGAGGGCGGCCTTCACGATGAGCAGCTGCACGCGGCTCCCGCCCGAGCCGGAGATGCGGTGCGCGTACCGGCCGCCGATCGGGTAGGACGGGTCCTCCGCCAGGTAGATGCCCTGGCCGTAAAAGCCGCCGTTCGAGAAGCGCGGGTCGAGCCCGTTCTGATGCGCGAGCACATCCGTCGCCGCCCGCTCCGCCGTGCCGTGGAAGAGGAGCATCTCGTTGACGTCGCCGCCGGCGCAGATGTGGACGAGTGATTTGTCGCGGTAGTCGGCATACTCGCGCCACAGCATCTTGTTCTGCACGCGCTGCACGCGGCTCAGCCTTGCGCTCGGGCAGCTCCGCGCCAGCAGCGTCTTGATGAGGAGCGCCTCGTTGCTCTGCATCGAGAGCGGGACGAGCTTCGACTCGGTCGGGCCGCCGTCGCCGCCGTCGGCGCCCCACTCGTCGGGGAACGTCATCTATCGGCTACGGGCGCGAGAGGGGAGGGCGCAGCCGGCGGGGAATTCTTTTCTGGAGAGCGCGGCGGGAATTCAGTTATCTGTAGATATGAAATGAACTCGGGGGCACGGGACGCGGCACAAACGGGGCACAAACGCCAGGCTACAAAGACGGGGAGGCACGTAGTGACGCAGGGGAGTCTAGGCGACGGCGGCGTCCTCCGACGCCGCGGCGAGCCTGAGCTCGGTCGCAATCTCTTCCGCCGCCGCGAGCTGCAGCGCGACTGACATGCGCTGGGCCTGCAGCGAAAGCCACGACCGCGTCGACCAGCTCGCCTCGTCCTCGTGCTGCCGCTTCGAGAGCTAGACGGTCGATACGAACATGGAGAATCCACTTTCACTCACCGACGATGCCTTTACACAGCAATGCGAGGATGTCCAGACGAACACACCGTCTTGCAGGGCCTTCGACATCACAGTGCAGGCCTGGGATTTGATGGTGGTATTTGCGTCGAATCAGGGCAGCATTGCAGGAGAGCCGGCTGGCCTCAATGGAGTCGTCCCGATCGAGTACGAGGAAGTTGATTGTAATGACGCAGTCGTCTCCGCCGCCATTCAAAGTTCCCATTGTGGTCTTCCATCTCAATTGATGATCTAGATTACACACACCTGCATCATACCTGGTTGGCGACGAACGTGAAGGTTTATCAGTTCGGTGACGAGGATGGTCCCCCCACACCATGGAGAGACGGAGTTTCATTGAGTTCCCATCACTACGTAGGTAGGTAGAAAGGTGAAGAACAGTCAGGCTCGGACTGGACATCACACAAAAAAAACTACAGCACTGCCGGGCGAGCAAAAAAACAAACTCGTGCGGCACAAATCTCGGCAAGCAACACTCAACGAAGCGCTCATCACCACTCTGGCGGCCCCCCTGTCGCCGACTTCCCCCTGGTGGCCTAACGAATGCTCTCTTTCATCAACGCCGGCCTCGCGCTCCGCTCCTCGGGCTACCCACTCCACCCGCCGCCGCCGGTTCGCACCACCGCGGTTCGACCGGCCCCGGCCGCCGTCGAACAGGCGGCAGCACTCGCCTCCATCTCGGCCGCCGCACTCGGTGGCGCAGCAATCTCCGAGACCCTCACGCCCAGCAGCTTTGACATGCTGGCCTCGGCGGGGCTCTTCAACGAAGACGTCCTCTACACGGACTGGATGATGGACAAGATCGACGCGCTCTCGCCCGCATGCTGGCTGGTTGCGGCCGCACTCGTCGCCGGCAACTTTGCGGCGCCTCTCATGGTCGCCAAGCCCGGGTCGCCATCGCCGTGGCGCAAGGCGTCGCCCGCCGCGGGCGAGGCCACGCCGGACCCGCTCGAGGAGGCCTGGGCCTGCGTGCGCGACGAGGTCCAGGGCTTCGTCTGCGGCGCCACCTCCTTTGACAGCTCCGAGGACGGCGACGGTCTGATCTGCATCGACGTCGACGGACGCTGGGTCTGCGCATGATAATGCTAGAGGGTCCCGACGCTGCTATCTATTCGGCGGGGCCTCGCTTGTACGGTGGGTGGGGGCGCGAACGCGTACGCGCCATCTTGAGTCCGTCTGTGGATGTGCGATGAGCGTGTGACAGACCGTGGCCACACCTCTCACACACCTGTAGATCTTCGTGCTTTTGCCGTGGATGTCCCGTGTTTGAGTGAAGAGGGTGGTGACTCGAGCAGACCAAGTAGCATGTGTGAGCGAGCCCAAACAGGGAGGGGAGATCGTGCGCTTTGTTTCCATTCATCGAGATCCGCCCGCTGCTGAGACAACCTTCTCCTTCAACCACACACACAGCCGACACCGAGAGTGGAGAGAGACTCCCCTATCTGGCAAGGAGCCGGAACCCTGGCGGGCGGGCACTGACTTTTTCCGAAAAAAGAATAATCGAACAGGGAACAGCGGGCACCCGCACGGGACGGTGGCGCGCACCGTGACGCGCACTGCCACTAAAAGAAAGCGGAACATTCACTCCCCTGTGACGCTTTTTAAAGGACGCGCGCTCCCTGAAACGCCTCAGTGTGGCGCCTGAGCTCTACGCACTAGGTTACGCACCCGGGAAACCAGAGCATAAGGCTATGCGTACTCATTTTGTGCGATGGGCATCCATAGCGGGACTGACCACGATTGGTCCCAGCACGGGAGCACCCCGCACCCTCGACCCGCACCCGTACCCGCGTGTGGAACCGGAGGTAGCAGCAGCAGCAGCAGCAGCAGTCACAGCGCCTTGAGCAGCTCCTAATCAGAGAGATGCCGGGAGATGCGCCGAGGTGGAGATAGGGCGAGAGACGGCGAGAGATGGGGAGATGCTTTGAGGTGGATCGACCCGCCGCCACAGCGCCTTGGGGCGGCGCGAGGCGGAGGGGGGTGGCGGTGTGGGTGGGGTGGAAGGAGGCGGTTGTCACGGTGGGGTTTGGGGATTCTGAGTTTGATTT
>NW_005199544.1:3092-8736 GCF_000372725.1 Emiliania huxleyi CCMP1516 | reverse complement strand
TACCTCCACCGCGCGCTGTTCACACCCCGCCGGGTGGAAGGTGGCGCCGGTTACAAGCTGTCTAGCCAGATGTGTACACCACCGGCGCCGTTCCGCACTGCTACCGAGCCTGCGACACACAGGGGCGCTTGGTCAGGTGCTGCCATCTAGATTGAGATGGCTAGTCAGGCCTCGCGGGGTGGCGGGCCGTCGCTGTGTGCTTGCCTGTGTGCTGGCCACGGAGGCGAGCAGATATGGATGCGAATTGCGAGCGAGTGAGCGCGAGTGAGGGGCGAGTGAGCGCGCTGGTGTGTCGCCGGCGGCGAAGGCAGGTTGTGTTTTGGGTGAGGGGGAAGATGGGCGCGAGGAGTTGCGGGGGCCGCGGTGCCGCGTCGGTGCTTTTTCGATCGGTTGCAGGGCCATAGCAGCTATTCGTCTTGAGCTGCTGCTGTGTGGCAGAGCCCAGAGCAGGGAGAGGTCGAGGGCGAGAAGGCCTACTTCGTGCTCCATCTAGGGCCGCCCGACCCGCCGAGCTGCGTGAGGCAGCGCGCGTCGGTCGGCTGCAGCTCGTCCCAGCTCGCCTGGTCGGTGTGCCGGTGTGTGTGCCAGTCCGCGCCAGTCCGCGCCCTTGTCGTGCCCGTGTGCTGTGAGAGAGGCTTGTTTTGAAGATTCTAAAGCCCCGACGGCGGTGGAGCTGATCCCCAGCGCTGTGGGGAGATGTGGGGAGGTGTGGGGAGGTGTGGGGAGATGTGGGGAGGTGTGGGGAGGTGTGGGGAGGTGTGGGGAGATGTGGGGAGGTGTGGGGAGGTGTGGGGAGGTGTGGGGAGGTGTGGGGAGGTGTGGGGAGATGTGGGGAGATGTGGGGAGATGTGCGGAGATGTGGGGAGATGTGGCGAGATGCGGGCAGGTGTGGGGAGGTGTGCCCAGGTGTGGGGAGATGTGGGGAGGTGTGGGGAGGTGTGGGGAGATGTCGGGAGATGTGGGGAGATGTGGGGAGGTGTGGGGAGATGTGGGGAGATGTGGGAAGGTGTGGGGAGATGTGGGGAGGTGTGGGGAGGTGTGGGGAGATGTGGGGAGGTGTGGGGAGGTGTGGGGAGATGTGGGGAGGTGTGGGGAGATGTGGGGAGATGTGGGAAGGTGTGGGGAGATGTGGGGAGTTGTGGGGAGATGTGGGGAGGTGTGGGGAGATGTGGGGAGATGCGCCAGGCTCATGCCGAGCATCGTCTGCAGCCGCAGCGTCGCCAGCTCGAGCGGCCTCCTCCCCCAGCCGCCGACAAGCGGCAGCTCATCGAAAGCGGAGCGGCGCACCTGATCTCGAGGTGATCTCGGCTGATCTCGAGGTGATCTCGCCATCTACGGTGAAAAGGGAGGGAGGGAGAGGGAGGGAGAGGGAGAGGGAGGGAGAGGGAGGGAGAGGGAGGGAGACGGAGGGAGAGGGAGGGAGGGAGAGGGAGGGAGAGGGAGGGGAGAGGGAGAGGGCGAGAGCGAGAGCGAGAGGCGTGTGGGAGAAGTCGAATCGCCTTCCCATCGCCGTCGAGGTCGAGGATGATGCCGTTGAAGGTTGGCCGGCCCGCCCTCTGGCCCTGCGCGAGCGCGGCCTCGATCCACTCGTGCTTGCCGCCGGGGTTGCCCAGGTAGCCGGTGATGACCGCCGGCAGCGTGCGCCACGCGCCGAGCCCGATGAGCATGCCTAGTACCATACCTCCAGGGTACCGAATCCAGCATGGGTTGCGGTCCCGTGGGTGGTGTGGCAGCAGGAGCATGCCGAGCAGCTTTGCGTACGGGCTGAGGCTGGCATCGTCGGGCCTGTCAGCAACACGCACCGTGATTTCTTCTCCTTCGTCGCTACTGCTCACACCAAGAAGGACGCACACCTCGCACACCTCGCACATCTCCCCATATCTCCCCATATCTCTCCATATCTCGCGGGCCTCCAGCCCCTCGAGCAGCCAAAGGCGCGGCCGGCCTCGCCCGACTCGTCGGCTAACAGCTCGATCTCGGCCGGCAGCTCGAGCATCTCGGAGAGCCTCTCGACGCTCGACGGCTTGCCATTCACGGTGCAGAGCACGCGAGAGACGCCTTTTGCGCGGAGCGCGGGCAGGTAGTAGCGCAGCCGCTGCGCGTACTCGATCATATTGAAGTCGGCCGGGTAGGTGCCAAGCACGACCAGAGACGTGCCCGGAGCCTGGAGCGCCTCGCCGAGGTCGACACTGCCGCCGCCAGAGGCGAGAGGCAGGGAACCGACGCCGGAGAGAGCGCGAGTGCCGACGCCGGCGATCGGCGCGGTTGCGACGAGGCCGTGCGTTGCTGCGAGGAGTGACAACAACATTCTCTCACGGACCGAGGAAAAAGAATTTGCTGACTGGGTTGTGTGTTTTCTTTCTTTCTTTTTCCGACTGACTGCTCTCGCCACTCGCGGCGCCAGGGCGCACCGATCCCGTCACGTCTCGCGCGCTGTGAGATGCCTTTCGACGTGTGTGCGCTCGCCAGAGACGCGAGGATGCTTGCTTTCCATGCCTGCGAGTTATGACATATGAGCCCCACGGTACACACTGGGGTGGGCTAAGTACCCCGCCTGACACTTGGACTTGCCCTCGCCCGCCTTGCCTCAGTGCAGCAGCCCGTTCTTCTTATTGGCCTTCTTGCCCGCCGCCTCCGCGTCGAACTTGTTTGCCTTTGCGCCCTGCTTGCGCAGCCGCGTGCCCTGCTTCTTCTCGAGCTTCTCCTTCTTCATCGCCTACGCAAGTAAGTAAGGAGCTGAAGAACAGCCGGGCTCGCGGACGGGTGGACGCACATCTCCCCATATCTCCCCATATCTCCCCATATCTCCCCATATCTCCCCATATCTCCCCATATCTCGCGGACGGGTGGACGCAGGACAGGAGGTGACGGCACGCTCGAGCGACACACAGACACACACAAGCTCACAAGACACTCATCCCAGCTGGGCTGCCACACATCCCGAGTGAGCGTGCGGCACTACGCCGCTCGCCTCCTGCTGCTTCTTGGACAGCCCCTGCGGCGCGCGTGCGTCCTCCCCCAAAGCCTCCGCCTCCTTGCGCCTCTGCGAAAGGGGCCGGGGGGGGGGGTGGGAAGGCTCAGGCCGGCTGGGGAGGGGCGTGGTGCGACTGGCATTGAGATGGCCATGGTAGACTCTCGGAAGAGTCTCGGAAGAGTCTCGGAAGAGTCCCGGAAGAGTCCCGGAAGAGTCCCACCTGCTCACGCCACTGTCGATCCGCCTCCGCCTGAGACGCAGAGGCGCGGGAGGCGGCGGCGTGAGACGCAGAGGCGCGGGAGGCGGCGGCGTGAGACGCAGAGGCGCGGGTGAGGCGGACTTGCGGCGAGGGGAGCGTGTGTGAGGCGGTCTTGAAGCGAGGAGGAGAGCGTGTGTGAGGCGGTCTCGAAGCGAGGAGGAGAGCGTGTGTGAGGCGGTCTCGAAGCGAGGAGGAGAGCGTGTGTGAGGCGGTCTCGAAGCGAGGAGGAGAGCGTGTGTGAGGCGGTCTTGAAGCGAGGAGGAGAGCGTGTGTGAGGCGGTCTCGAAGCGAGGAGGAGAGCGTGTGTGAGGCGGTCTTGAAGCGAGGAGGAGAGCGTGTGTGAGGCGGTCTTGAAGCGAGGAGGAGAGCGTGTGTGTGAGGCGGTCTTGAAGCGAGGAGGAGAGCGTGTGTGAGGCGGTCTTGAAGCGAGGAGGAGAGTGTGTGGCGCCTCCTCTGCCAATTTGATGCGCCGTAGCCTCTCCGCCTCTTTGTCGACCCCACCGCTCTCCTCGCTGCTGCTCTCCTCCCCCTCCCCCTCCCCCTCCCCCTCCCCCTCCTCCTCCTCCTCGCTGCTGCTGCCGCCGCCGCCCTCGCCGCCCTCGGCCCGATCCACGAGGCAGTACCGCCGGATCGTCACGCCAACCTCGTTGACGCCGTCGTAGCCCTCGACGAGCTCCGGCACGAGGTTGAGCAGCTCGGTGTACTTTGTCTCGCACCACGCCAGCACCCGCTCGATCGCAAACGGCCCGCCCGCCGCCGGCGCCGCCAGGCTGTACTTGGTGAGGATCCCGCCCCAGAGCTCCGCCACGCGCGCCGCCGCGGCCGCCTGCAGCTGCGCGGGAAGCGCGTCGCCACTCACCTCGACGCGCACGCACTCGGCCGACGCGGATGGCCCGTCGATGAGGAGCCGCACCCTCAGGTCGTCCACGTCGAACGCCTCGGCCGACGCCGGCCGGGCTATCGTCCGCTCGACGCCGATCGGCAGCGGCGCGGTCGGCGTGCCGGCGGGGGCCTTCGAGAGTTTGATCGCGCCGCCCCAGCGGGACTTGGCCGCCAGCACCTCTTGCTGCAGAGCCTTCTTGAGCTCGGTGTGCATTGGCGGCGCTGGCGGCGCTGAACTGCGCCGGCGAATCACCAAAAAATGGCACGCGCTCCCCGACCCTGGATGTGAGCCAGCGGAGAGAGACTGCGACTCTGCAAGGGGCCCCTCCAATCTCCTGCCCCACCGCTTGGTAGCAGGTAGCATCGAGGGGTGGCCTTGTCTCCCACGTCGATGCGGGCGTAGGGGTTGAGTTGAGTAGTGCGTCATCTTGAGGAACGCTAGACTCGACTCCCTCTCGGAGATCGACGCCGCCCGACCGCCGGAGATCACCGGAGATCACCCGAGATCACCGGAGATCACCGGAGGTCTCGATGTCGCGGCGACGACGATCTCGACGGGGCCCTGGCGTGGTTGGGCGTTGTGCCTCCCCACGCCCTGGGACAGACAACACATGCCAGGGCCGACAGACACATCACGACACACATGAACAGAACACGCTGCGTGAAAGCGGGGGAGTGAGACTAGTCGTCTCCTCAAGTCGTCTCTCCAATGAGACCCATGAACAAAGAGAGCCGATCCAACTCGTTGAAGATACATCTCGTGAAGCTGGCGTCGCTTCAACCGTGGACAGGGCCGATCCTCACAGCTCAGGCTGAGCTGGAGATCCAAGGAGCCGCCTGCTCCTGCCCGCCTCCGCCCAACCGACTATGCGGTGACGACGACAGCGGAAACTCGGCGCGAGCCGAGCCCGCGACCACGGAGGGAGATGCTATAGAGAGAGTGAACACTGGTAGCGTGTTTTGATCGGAATCAGCTCTGAGCCATGAACATCGCCAGGAAGAGGGCGGGTGGGGGCGATTGAATCATGGCGCGAGGCGCGCTGGCTCCATGGCAGCACGTTGAAGCAAAGCAGGTGGGGACGAGGACGCGCGTAAGGACGCGTCGCCATCTCTGCTGTGAATAGAGGGAGAGTGCTGCAGCGTTGGAACCGTAGCTCGGCGCCTCGCCCTCAGCAGAGCGGGCGAGAAAAGCTGAAGCTGTTCGCGCCACCTCTGCAATAGTCGTCTCCTCAAGTCGTCTCTCCAATGAGACCCATGAACAAAGAGAGCCGATCCAACTCGTTGAAGATACATCTCGTGAAGCTGGCGTCGCTTCAACCGTGGACAGGGCCGATCCTCACAGCTCAGGCTGAGCTGGAGATCCAAGGAGCCGCCTGCTCCTGCCCGCCTCCGCCCAACCGACTATGCGGTGACGACGACAGCGGAAACTCGGCGCGAGCCGAGCCCGCGACCACGGAGGGAGATGCTATAGAGAGAGTGAACACTGGTAGCGTGTTTTGATCGGAATCAGCTCTGAGCCATGAACATCG
>NW_005199544.1:0-1540 GCF_000372725.1 Emiliania huxleyi CCMP1516 | reverse complement strand
AGAGGAAGGGCCTTTTTCGAGTTTCAAATCCCGAACAAGGTTGTTTCCCACCGGGAAACAGACCTAGAGGTTCAAGCTCAACAAGGGGTTTTTCTGGTCCCCGGTGGATTCTTCCCAAAGCCGTTTCCCCTTGGGCGGTGGTTTCCCTAGACCATAGAGAGGGACAGTGGGAATCTCACGAAATCCATTCATGCGCGGTCACTAATTGGATGACGAGGGGCACTCGGTGAGACAGGTGAGACAGTAGTCAGACTGTGAGTCAGTGTGACGAGGCCCCTTGTAGCACGGAGGACAGGCCCACACGCACGTGCGCACACACACGCTCCGCACGAGGGGCTCGAGAGCCGACCCGCGGCTGTCTGTCTGTCTGTCTGTGCGCTGGGAATCGCACTCGGGACACGGGCTAGTCAGGCAGTTGGAGAGGGCGGGGCAGCGGCCTGGCCAGTGCCGTTAGGTAGTGAGTTAGAGGTGGAGACGCAGCCTGACCAGCGCCTGGACACCTCACCCTCTCGCACACTAGCTCGCAGCGCAATGCGCCTAGTGAGGCAGTTAGAGAGGTGGAGGCACGGCCCTGGCCAGTGACTGCCGCAGACTCCTAGTGAGGCAGTTAGAGAGGTGGAGGCACGGCCCTGGCCAGTGACTGCCGCAGACTCCTAGTGAGGCAGTTAGAGAGGTGGAGGCACGGCCCTGGCCAGTGACTGCCGCAGACTCCTAGTGAGGCAGTTAGAGAGGTGGAGGCACGGCCCTCGCCAGTGACTGCCGCAGACTCCTAGTGAGGCAGTTAGAGAGGTGGAGGCGCGGCCCTGGCCAGTGACTGCCGCAGACTCCTAGTGAGGCAGTTAGAGAGGTGGAGGCACGGCCCTGGCCAGTGACTGCCGCAGACTCCTAGTGAGGCAGTTAGAGAGGGCGAGGCACGGCCCTGGCCAGTGACTGCCGCAGACTCCTAGTGAGGCAGTTAGAGAGGTGGAGGCACGGCCCTGGCCAGTGACTGCCGCAGACTCCTAGTGAGGAAGTTAGAGAGGTGGAGGCACGGCCCTGGCCAGTGACTGCCGCAGACTCCTAGTGAGGCAGTTAGAGAGGTGGAGGCACGGCCCTGGCCAGTGACTGCCGCAGACTCCCACCGGAACGTGACTCGGCGCGACCTCCAGCGCTGTGGGGTGGTACCACTACTCCACGCGTCGCGCCGCGTGGTCACGCAGTGCGGCGCACACGCGGCGCGAGGCCCGTCCGCACACCCCGCCCTCACACTCGCGGCCTGTAGGTCGCGTACACGCACAGCGCGAGCGCGAGTGCGATGCCTGGCGGCGGCATGGCTGGTGGCGGGGCGGGCGGCGGCGGCAGCCTCGGTCATGGCCGGTCAGGCGGCGGCGGTCTCGGGCCCGGCGGCATGGGCGGCGGCGGAGGCATGGGCGGCGGCGGAGGCATGGGCGAGACGTCCCGGAAGCTTCCAGTCGTAAGCGACTTGAGGGACATGGTGGACCGCTACTTGGACAAAGTGGAGCTCGAGCTCGACGCGCTCAACACGCCGCCGCCGCAGCAG